>NC_041403.2:158523957-158823957 GCF_900747795.2 Erpetoichthys calabaricus
ACATTTGAGTGAATCTCTGCCGAGTGTGAAACGGCTGGGATGAGGATCAGCACCTCCAATTTGGGGGTCACGGTTCTCTCTCAGAAAAGAGTGGATTGCTCTCTGCAGGTTAGGTGGGACAACGGCTCTAAGTGGAATGAGTTCAAGCACCTTGGGATCTTGTTCACTTACAATGGGAACGTAAGATGAACAAGCGGATTGCAGTGGCGGCAGCTGTTTTGTGGGTGCTCTACTGGTCCGTGGGGTAAGGGCGACCTCAATTGGGCGTGGCGAATAAAGGCATCCATAGATAATTTAGATAATAATAGATAGATAATAATAACATATCTACGTGGCATTGCACATAGTTGCTCGCCTTTTTGTGCGCGCCCTTATTGAATAGAACCGGTCCGTGGTGATGGAGCAGAATCTAAAGACAAAGCTCTTGGTTTACCAGTCGATCTTCATCCCTGCTCTCACCTATCCTAATGAACTGTGGGGTAATGACCAAAAGAATGAGATCATGAGTAGCAGCAGTGGAAATGAGGTTTCTTCACAGGGTGTCTGGGCTGAAACTCTGAAGCTTAGTGATTCAGGAGAGCCTTGGAGTAGAGTCATTGCTTCTCCAGATCCAGAAGAACCAGGAGAGGAGGTCTGGCCATGTCATAAGGATGTCCCCCCCCCCCCCAACCCAGGTGGTTTCCCCCCAGAGCTGCTCTGGACATATCCACCTAGGTGGAGGTCCTGCATCAGACTCAGAACTAGG
This sequence comes from Erpetoichthys calabaricus, assembly GCF_900747795.2. Lineage (NCBI taxonomy): Eukaryota > Metazoa > Chordata > Cladistia > Polypteriformes > Polypteridae > Erpetoichthys > Erpetoichthys calabaricus. The sequence continues at coordinate 158,524,703 of NC_041403.2, forward strand.
ATACACTGGAGGGATTATATTTCTCTTTTGACTTGGAAACCCTGGGAATTCCCAGGGAAGAGCTGGAATTTGTAGCTGGGGACAAGGAAGTCTGGGCTTCCATTGTGTCCTCCAGCATTGAGAGTTGAATGACATTAAAGGCTCAGCTACAGTCTATTACAAAGCATCCCCGTTGTCCAGATATTCCAGGGAAAAGTGAAGGATCAAAGCCACCACAACGTTTACTGACCTATTTTGGCGGTAGGCGAACTGCAAGGGGATCAACAGTCGGTGGGATGACAGAGTCAATGAATTTTAAAAACAGCTGCTCTGTCCATTTCAAGGCAACAGAAGTAAACACCACCGAGCAGAAGTCATTCAGGGGCCACTGTGTTTGACTTTTTAGGAACCGGAACAATAAAAGAATGTTTGAAATCGTGTGGGACAACGGCCTGGGTCAATGAAATATCTTTGTACACACCTGAAAATTGTGCAGCACAGGATTTCCGAATGCTTGGTAACACTCCATCAGACCCCACTGCCTTGGCAGGGTTAACCTGCCAAAGAGGTCTGAAAAGCTGTAGGATACTCTGCCCAGTGTCACACCAGTGGTGTCCTGCTGTCACCAGCAATACACCTTAGTGACAAACTCCTATCCTGCTCAATAGTATCCTTGTATTTATGCTCCCCGTCAGGCCCTCCTTCGCACATCTTATAATTAAAATGTACATAATAGCAATTACACCTTTATCATTACAAAAAAAAGAGAGAGAGCTTTGTAACAAGGAGTGTAGGTGGGGCGTCAGCAGCCCAGCAAAGGACACAATAGCTCACACATAAGCCGTCAGAATCTTCGTCAAGTTAAATGTGTTATGGTGCGTTCTGGGTCAATGGTACGTTCCTTTGAAAATTAATTGGTAAACTCAAAGATATGCCAGTGGACCGTATTAACTAGGCTGTGTAATTAACTTCTTCTTTTCACACTTCTCTGTGAGGTTGATATGCTTGAACAACCTTCTCCAAACAGCTCAGCTCTGCACGTCCTCCCCAGTCAGGCTCTTATGCTTCAGCTCTTCTCTCACTTTATCCATCTGCCTCCACTTTGTCCTCCCTCACTTTCTTTTCCCCTGGACTTCCATTCCCATCATTCTTTTGCCCACATATTCATTGTCTCTCCTCTTCATCCATCCATGCCAGCACAGTCTACTTTCTTGGACTTTCTTAGACCCCTTTTGTGGCACCTCTGATTGTCTAGTTTCTTATTCTGTCCTTTTTTGTAACTCCACACATCCATCTCAACATTCTCCTTTCTGCCATATCCCAACGTCTTCACCTCCTGAAATCCCTTTACTGCCCATGTCTTAGATCAACACATCATTGCTGGTCTTAAAAAAAACTGATTTTTGACCTTCACCTACATTCTCCAATCACACAATCCTTCTGACAACTTCTTCTAATTGTTCCATCCACACTTCACTCTGTGGGTTATCTCTGACTCCGATTCTCCATCTTGGACTACCACTGATCCAAGCTATTTATATGTATCCACTCCTTTCAATAGCTCTCCCATCATTAAACCTCATATATTCGGTCTTCCTCCTATTTATCTTCAAAACTCTGTTTTCCAAAACTCTTCTCCATTCTTCCAACTTCCTTTTCCCAGGTGCTACACAACACAATGTCATCATCAAAAAGCCTGCACCAGGGGGATTGGCCTCTTATCCAAAGACTCTACATATCCATGACCAAATCAAAGAGATAAGGATTTCAAGATCGCTGGTGCAGACCTCTTCTAACCGGGATTGTGTCAGTTACCCTGTCACAGCTTTTAACTCGAGTCCTCACTCCTTCATACGTATCATGGACAAACCTCACACACTTCTCTGGTCCTTCTTTCTCTCTCATGCACCACCAGACCTGGACATGGCACTCAATCATAGGCCTTCTCCAAATCAATGACCACCTTTCTGTTTTTCTCGATGTTTCTCTATCGTCCGATTCAATACAAAGACTGCACCAGTTGTTCCACTATCTGGGATAAAACCAAACTTCTCCTTCCCTGTGGTGGTCTCTTCCCTGAGCCTTCTCTCTATAACCCTTTCCCAAAGTTTCAATGTGTGTGACATCAGGATTGTGGGAACTACAGAGGGATAAAGCTGAATATCACCCTCCTCCATTGTCATACACACGCCCATGGGAGATGGTCTCCGGGTTCAAATAAAGTTGTTTGTCAGCCGATCCAGGGGTTGGCGCTCTCATCTAATCCTCTCTCTCTTTCTACCCCTGTAGACCAATCAAAGAACCCTCCCAGTAAGCCACTTCCCAGCTACAAGTCCTGCCTCCAGATGACATCACTTCCACCTTCCAGAGCCCGCCTACTGATGATCTCACTTCCGGTTCCAGACCCTGAATTCCCACAGATAAATAGAACAGCCTTCTCATCGTTAGTTGGTTCAGCTGTGGACTTTTGCCAAACTTTCAGTATACAGGTGGTCATCCCCAAACCTTTTTCTGCTTCCATTTGTTTCTCGTGACGCCATATAAATGGGTTCAATCTCAGTGTTCCTCCTCTCCTTTGCTATTCTCTCTCTTAGATCTTCTACATTAGATCCCACAACACATCTACTCCCTCTTCTCCAAAACTCTCCCACACTTCTGCTCATTTTTCACTCGGCCCTCTTGCCTTTCCATTTTTCCTTCTTTTCAGGGCCCCCTTTATTTCCTCTCTCCTTATTCTTGGTACTCGCCCTTCATTTAGGACTCGATTCCCAAATACTACCCTTGGATTTTCTTCTTTCAACAGCTTTTCAAAGTATTAGACAGGAGGTCCTCGGGTTACGACACAGTTCCGTTCCTACAACAGTGATGTAACCCGAATTTTGGTGTAAGTCGAAACACACCCTAGCCTAAGTCACTTACCTATCCTAACACATTTGCAAAATCATAATCTAGAACATAAAAACACAACTAAGCCACAGAAAAAGGAAAAGGACATAAATATACTGTACTGTACACTGTGACGTAGCTCGAGTTCGCGCTACTCGGGGCGGCGCTTCAATTTGCCACCCTCCAACGTATCTGAATATGTTAACCTATTTAAATTGAAAATTAAAATGACGTACTGTATAGAGAAAAATTAAGATACATTTTGCATAGATTTATTTATATACAGAGAAACAGCAATATTTTTTTCACATATAATTATTTATAAGCATCAACTAGACAAGAATATAGTACAGATGCACTGATAAGCCATGTTCTGATTATTAGTTTAATCTAATTACGCTGCAAAAACCAGAACCGGTGTGGTGTACAAGTGATAGGTGGGGATGAGCAAGAACGCATTCGGATTGTTAACGAAACGAAATTATACATTGTGAATTAGTTGTTTAGGGCGGCATGGTGGCACAGTGGGTAGCGCTGCTGCCTCGCAGTTGGGAGACCTGGGGACCCGGGTTCGCTTCCCAGGTCCTCCCTGCGTGGAGTTTGCATGTTCTCCCCGTGTCTGCATGGGTTTCCTCCGGGCACTCCGGTTTCCTCCCACAGTCCAAAGACATGCAGGTTAGGTGGATTGGCGATTCTAAATTGGCCCTAGTGTGTGCTTGGTGTGTGGGTGTGTTTGTGTGTGTCCTGCGGTGGGTTGGCACCCTGCCCAGGATTGGTTCCCTGCCTTGTGCCCTGTGTTGGCTGGGATTGGCTCCAGCAGACCCCCGTGACCCTGTGTTTGGATTCAGCGGGTTGGAAAATGGATGGATGGATGGATGGAATTAGTTGTTTATCTTCCTAGAAATTATTATCGGTGTAATGTTTCTGTTTATTTTTGTTATTGCCTCATAAATTTCAACTGCCGTGTCTGATGCTGTCACAGAAGGGCCGTCTGAAAATGATTTTTGAAGCATTTGTGGATGAAAATCAGAGAATTTGACTTTTTTTCATTCATGAGTGATATTTTTCCGAACCCTGCTAGCTTACACGTGAAGTGTTCTGAGCCTTTTGGCCAATAGTGCCGCCCCCAAAAATGTGCCACCCGGGGCAGACCGCCCCCTCCGCCCGCCTCTAGCTACGCCACTGACTGTACACTGTACTGTAGTAACAGAAAAAACGAGTGTAAAAAAAAATCCTTACCTTTAAGTTTTTATGGGAGTGAGCGTTATAAACTCGAAACGTCGTATGTCGTGACGTTGTAATCCAAGTACCCCCTCTGTACTTGTATGAAAGTGTAAGAAATTGAATTTTTCTTAAATGCAATAACAATTTGATCCACTAGAGGGAGGTGTGTAGCCACTCGAGACATTTTAACGTGTACTGTACATTAAGCTCTGTGCTGGAATGCTTACTAACTTACTGAACATGTGAATCATTTGACATTAATACAAGAAAAAGGAACATGCAAGAAAAATAAAAAAGATGCATTTATAAGTAAACTGCACACTCAGAGCAGGTAATATATTACTAGGAATAAATGTGTTCATGTTATCACAGAAGTTCAGCCTTAACCTAACAAAGCTATGGGGTTTTGTTTCAAGCAGCCTCACAATCAGTCAGTCAGCTTTGCCACTTCTTCTTCTTCTTCTTTTGGCTGCTCCCGTTAGGGGTTGCCACTACGGATCATCTTCTTCCATATCGTCCTGTCTTCTGCATCGTGTTCTGTTACACTCATCACCTGCATGTTCTCTCTCACCACATCCATAAACCTTCTCTTAGGCCTTCCTCTTTTCCCTGGCAGCTCTATCCTTAGCATCCTTCTCCCAATATACCCCTCATCTCTCCTCTCCACCTGTGCAATCTCGCCTCTCTGACTTTGCATCCCAACTTTCCAAGTTGAGCTGACCCTCTGATGTCCTCATTTCTAATCCTGTCCATCCTCGTCACACTCAATGCAAATCTTAGCATCTTTAACTCTGCCACCTCCAGCTCTGTGTCCTGTTTTCTGGTCAGAGCCACCGTTCCCAACCCATTTTGATCTTAGTGCTAACTGTCCTTTTTATCTGCACTGAGAGTGTCAGATTTATGAGAGTGTTGTATTTCTGCCATATCTTTAGACGCCTAACTCTGTTATTTTCTTTTTGATTCCCTTTTTTTGAGGTGTTTGCTCTCTTAGCCGTCACCAAATTCTGATGATTAATGACTACACTTGAATAAGTGACACTGAGCGCTAAAAGACAGATATTTAGTGTTACTCGCTTGTGTGCTAATTAGTAAATAATGGAATAAACAACCAGAAAGAACACAATACTAGAAAACTGAAAAAAGAATTACGTAGCTAAAAGTAATTTTAGTATAACCAGTTTGTAAATTCTGAACCGACACAAAACATAAACTGGGCATCAACAACTTGCTTAACTAACACAAAAGTCAAATGATAAGAAGGGGTAGCCATGGGAGACCACCAGGACTGAACCTGAGAGCCAATGAACTATTGGATTAAGAAAAGGGGCACAAGGGGGCTCAGTTTCAGAACCTTGGTCCAGGCACCACCAGCGTTGAATTTTCAATTCCGTGTCTGAGTCAGGGCGGTCATAACAGCTTCATAGGCCCCCCAGGCAAAGAAGTGCGCTGGGACTCCTGTTTTGATAGTAAAACAGAAACATACATAGGCATCAGAAACATCGTGGACCCCTATGCTCCTGGGGCCCCCAGGCCAGTGCCCATACGTTAAGGGTGTACTCACACTAGGCCTGTGTGTTTCGTACCGTGCCCAAGCATGATTGCCCACCCCCTATACCTGCTGGCCTGCACTCATACTGCACTTACTGTTCTAGGCCCGGTCCCGCTTTCGTCAGGACCGTGTGAATTCGTGTGAAGCCAAAACAAGATCCGAACACAGAGTGACGACATGCATGTCAAAATGATTTCACTTATTTTGTGGATGTGTTGGAGTCGTGGAGGGCAGGATAACACTCTACCCTCTTACAGAGGTTTGCTGTTAATCCTGCTGCAAATGTGAGAAGATTTTTACGGTGGCAAACGATGTTAAGGGATTTTCTTTTCTTGCCAACTACAATTCACATTCACGTGTGAGGTTAGAATAAAAGCCTGTTTTTAACTCAAACGGTATTGAATGAAATGAACATTGCACTCGTCGCATCATTGACGTCATGTCAGTCTTCCATGCTTGGGCACATCTATTGATCACACTGTTCCTGAAAGCTACTAAACCGTCCTCAGGCCCAGCACTTCCAAGTAGGCCAGGACACAGTATGTTGGGCCCGGAGCGGAGCGATCACACTGGTCAAGTGAACGTGTGGACAAACGTGCTCGGGCACGGAACAAACCGCCAGTGTGAGTACACCCTAAGATGGGCCTGGTCTGAGTGGACTTCCCTCCCACGTTAAATTAAATGTCGACACCAGACTTTGAGAGAATGAGTGAATGTGACCTGTGGCAGCACTGGACTACCAGGATAAGCACTTGTGCCCCCACAGGCCTGAACTAGACAAGCAGGTTTGAAAATGGACGGCGAGATGAATTTAAGACAATATGCGTGACAATCAGCAGGAAAAATTTGTTCCCAAACTCTCTCTTTTTTTCCCTTTCTGTGAATTATTAGATGTTCTATTGCAACACATATTTGTTAAGAACTTATTGAATCATTGGGAAGGGCACTGCAGAGAGCCGAATCTACAAATTCAACAGAAAGATTTTTATACTGGGGTGGAGTGCCAAGTTACAAGGAAATGAAACAAAGAGACGAGTGGTGTGATTACTGGCTCTTCTGCCTTTGAGCACCATCTTTTGGTCGAAGCCCTCTACTACACTCAAAACCTACTGTACCATCCATCCATTTTTTAAGGAAGCTGGAGTGCATCCCAGTGTAGCGAGTTCCTCTAAGTTGGATAAGGAGCCCAAAACACACAAAAAACTCCTACTCTTAGAAAAATTAATTCTATTATGTACGAAACCCGACAAAACCTTAGCCCCAATTTGATGTCCACAGATGGGAGTTGTCTTTTATGAATTTATACAAAAAAAAGAAATAATCACCCCAACAATTATTTAACCAAACAAAAAGAATATATACAGTGGGTACGGAAAGTATTCAGACCCCCTTCAATTTTTCACTCTTTGTTATATTGCAGCCATTAGCTAAAATCATTTAAATTAATTTTTTTCCTCATTAATGTACACACAGCACCCCATATTGACAGACAAAAAAAAGAATTTTTGAAATTGTTGCAGATTTATTAAAAAAGAAAAACTGAAATATCACATGGTCCTAAGTATTCAGACCCTTTGCTGTGACACTCATATATTTAACTCCGGTGCTTTCCATTTCTTCTGATCATCCTTGAGATCACCTTCATTTGAGTCCAACTGTGTTTGATTATACTGATTAGACTTGATTAGGAAAGCCACACACCTGTCTATATAAGACCTTACAGCTCACAATGCATGTCAGAGCAAATGAGAATCATGAGGTCAAAGGAACTGCCTGAAGAGCTCAGAGACAGAATTGTGGCAAGGCACAGATCTGGCCAAGGTTACAAAAAAATTTCTGCTGCACTTAAGGTTCCCAAGAGCACAGTGGCCTCCATAATCCTTAAATGGAAGATGTTTGGGACGACCAGAACCCTTCCTAGAGCTGGCCGTCCGGCCAAGCTGAGCTACCGGGGGAGAAGAGCCTTGGTGAGAGAGGTAAAGAAGAACCCAAAGATCACTTTGGCTGAGCTCCAGAGATGCAGTCAGGAGATGGGAGAAAGTTGTAGAAAGTCAACCATCACTGCAGCCCTCCACCAGTCAGGGCTTTATGGCAGAGTGGCCTGTCGGAAGCCTCTCCTCAGTGCAAGACACATGACAGCCGGCATGGAGTTTGCTAAAAGACACCTGAAGGACTCTGAGATGGTGAGAAATAAGATTCTCTGGTCTGATGAGACCAAGATAGAACTTTTTGGCCTTAATTCTAAGCAGTATGTGTGGAGACAACCAGGCACTGCTCATCACTTGTCCAATACAGTCCCCACAGTGAAGCATGGCAGTGGCAGCATCATGCTGTGGGGGTGTTTTTCAGCTGCAGGGACAGGATGACTGGTTGCAATCGAGGGAAAGATGAACGCGGCCAAGTACAGGGATATCCTGGACAAAAACCTTCTCCAGAGTGCTAAGGACCTCAGACTGGGCCGAAGGTTTACCTTCCAACAAGACAATGACCCTAAGCACACAGCTAAAATAACAAAGGAGTGGCTTCACAACAACTCTGTGACTGTTCTTGAATGGCCCAGCCAGAGCCCTGACTTAAACCCAATTGAGCATCTCTGGAGAGACCTAAAAATGGCTGTCCACCTACGTTTACCATCCAACCTGACAGAACTGGAGAGGATCTGCAAGGAGGAATGGCAGAGGATCCCCAAATCCAGGTGTGAAAAACTTGTTGCATCTTTCCCAAGAAGACTCATGGCTGTATTAGCTCAAAAGGGTGCTTCTACTAAATACTGAGCAAAGGGTCTGAATACTTAGGACCATGTGATATTTCAGTTTTTCTTTTTTTAATAAATCTGCAAGAATTTCAAAAATTCTTTTTTTTGTCTGTCAATATGGGGTGCTGTGTGTACATTAATGAGGGAAAAAATTAATTTAAATGATTTTAGCAAATGGCTGCAATATGACAAAGAGTGAAAAATTGAAGGGGGTCTGAATACTTTCCGTACCCACTGTATTATAAATCAAACAAACCATAAAACATTTTAATCAATCTAAATACTAATTAATATGCCACCCCCCTTTAACGAAAGAAAGAAAGAAAGAGAAAGAAAGAAAGGGAAATATAACCTATTTATCGACAACACCAATATATTCACAGTACATACCCGTCTAAATACACATTATATATATATATATACACACACACATACAGAGCATCCGGAAAGTATTCACAGCGCATCACTTTTTCCACATTTTGTTATGTTACAGCCTTATTCCAAAATGGATTAAATTCATTTTTTCTTCAGAATTCTACACACAACACCCCATAATAACAACGTGAAAAAAGTTTACTTGAGATTTTTGCAAATTTATTAAAAATAAAAAAATTGAGAACGCACATGTACATAAGTATTCACAGCCTTTGCTATGAAGCTCAAAATTGAGCTCAGGTGCATCCTGTTTCCCCTGATCATCCTTGAGATGTTTCTGCAGCTTCATTGGTGTCCACCTGTGGTAAATTCAGTTGACTGGACATGATTTGGAAAGGCACACACCTGTCTATATAAGGTCCCACAGTTGACAGTTCATGTCAGAGCACAAACCAAGCATGAAGTCAAAAGAATTGTCTGTAGACCTCCGAGACAAGATTGTCTCGAGGCACAAATCTGAGGAAGGTTACAGAAAAATTTATGCTGCTTTGAAGGTCCCAATGAGCACAGTGGCCTCCATCATCTGTAAGTGGAAGAAGTTCGAAACCACCAGGACTCTTCCTAGAGCTGGCCGGCCATCTAAACTGAGTGATCGGGGGAGAAGGGCCTTAGTCAGGGAGGTGACCAAGAACCAGACGGTCACTCTGTCAGAGCTCCAGAGGTCCTCTGTGGAGAGAGGAAAACCTTCCAGAAGGACAACCATCTCTGCAGCAATCCACCAATCAGGCCTGTATGGTAGAGTGGCCAGACGGAAGCCACTCCTTAGTAAAAGGCACATGGCAGCCTGCCTGGAGTTTGCCAAAAGGCACCTGAAGGACTCTCAGACCATGAGAAAGAAAATTCTCTGGTCTGATGAGACAAAGATTGAACTCTTTGGTGTGAATTCCAGGCGTCACTTTTGGAGGAAACCAGGCACCGCTCATCACCAGGCCAATACCATCCCTACAGTAAAGCACGGTGGTGGCAGCATCATGCTGTGGGGATGTTTTTCAGTGGCAAGGACTGGGAGACTAGTCAGGATAAAGGGAAAGATGACTGCAGCAATGTACAGAGACATCCTGGATGAAAACCTGCTCCAGAGCGCTCTTGACCTCAGACTGGGGTGACGGTTCATCTTTCAGCAGGACAACGACCCTAAGCACACAGCCAAGATATCAAAGGAGTGGCTTCAGGACAACTCTGTGAATGTCCTTGAGTGGCCCAGCCAGAGCCCAGACTTGAATCCGATTGAACATCTCTGGAGAGATCTTAAAATGGCTGTGCACCGACGCTTCCCATCCAACCTGATGGAGCTTGAGAGGTGCTGCAAAGAGGAATGGGCGAAACTGGCCAAGGATAGGTGTGCCAAGCTTGTGGCATCATATTCAAAAAGACTTGAGGCTGTAATTGCTGCCCAAGGAGCACCGACAAAGTATTGAGCAAAGGCTGTGAATACTTATGGACATGGGATTTCTCAGTTTTTTTTTATTTTTAATAAATTTGCAAAACCCTCAAGTAAACCTTTTTTCATGTTGTCATTATGGGGTGTTGTGTCTGAGGAAAAAAATGAATTTAATCCATTTTGGAATAAGGCTGTAACATAACAAAATGTGAAAAAAGTGATGCGCTGTGAATACTTTCTGGATGCACTGTACCACCCAGCATTCGGCGCAACAGCAAAGAAAGCAAGAAAGCCAGAAGGAAAGAAAGAAAGAAATGAAAAAAGAAACATTCTATTTCTAAACAGCCCACATATCTTCACATTTACTTAGATCTATATTACATTTATATATAAACAACAAGCGGACGCATACATACAATCCCCGCAATGTACCCCAGTCCCTTTTATATTAACTTTGTTTAAAAAGTTTATCTTCAATTGGCCAGGGAAAACTGCAGTAACTCTAGCGACCAATCCTGAGGTGATGCCGCGGATACTTTTACTGAACTTTTAGATAACAAGAAGCGATCTCACCGGCTTAGTGTCAGTTCTTTTGAGGAGGGATGAAAATCCGTCTCACCCAGGAGTCTCCGCGCTACCGTTTGTCCATGGCCGACGCCCGCTCCATAACAGCCAAGACAAGACGTGAACTCCGAAGGACCTTTTAGGTTGAAAGGAAATCCTATCCGTGCACCCAACAATCCTTATTCCAGAGTCTTGCTTGCTTGCTTTACTTGCTTGCAGCGCTTTGTTATATGCCTTCCCAGCTCCTCTCTTGTTCACCTTCCTCTCCTTTTTTTTTTTTATATGCGCCTCCTTGCCTTTTTAAAGTCAGTTAACCTTTACGTCACATCAACATACCGTTTGCCAATGACCCACAGGCGTAGTTTGGCCCCCAACTCCCCTTTAAGAGATATCCCCAGTAAGTTATTCTCCAGGACCCCTCTAAAAAGAAGCAAGAGGCGGATCCAGCTAAAAAGTACACAAAACAGAATATGTGACAACCGTTACAATCTCTCTTACCAAACTGATGAAGACCATCACACCATGAACTGAAAGGACAACACAATGGAGACCACAGCTTAGCAGCCATATTGGAACAGGCATATGGCCTGTTCTGAAGAAAGCAGAGCACCAATGATGCCTTAACTAGAGACATTTTAAATAACTACAAGTCTGTGTGCCGCCTGAAACTACACATCACCGTTTAATCAGGTTGTATGGATGCCAATATTCAAATGTACTTTGCATATTGTTATTATTTATGAATATTACCAATAATACATTGTTTTATGTGTAACTTAACTCCTGCTTGTCTTTTTACTACACCTAATTGCCTATAGATATAGAAGGGAAGATGGGAATACGTTATATACAATAATACCTTATAAACAGTAGTAAGTCTGTGAGATTAGGCATTCTGACAAAGGCTAGATATTAATAATACAATAGGGGAAAGTAGAGCAATATATTACTCGACGTAGACAAAACACATGGCATCATGGCTTAAGCTTGCAAACTTGCATCTGAACAAACCAGAAGACTTCTGGAACATTGTCCTTTGAAGAGACGAGACCAAAGTGGAGATGTTTGGCTATAATGCACTACACCATGAACTCCTCTCTATACTAAAAGTATTCTAGACCCAAACCTGAGGCCGTTTTAGCTGACAGCAAAAGCTTGGCCAAAACTGGGTCATGCAACAGGACAACAATCTCAGGCACACTGGCAAATCTACAACAGAACAGCTAAAAAAGAACAAAGAATCAAGGTGTTACAATGGCCAGTGAAAGTCGAGACCTCAGCCCAACTGAAATGCTGTGGCAGGACCGTAAGAGAGCTGTGCAGAAACGAATGGCCGCAAACCTAAATGAATTGGAGCAACGTTGTAAAAAAAGAGTGGGCCTAAATTCTTCCACAACAATTTCAGACAGAAAACAACCCACGTCCGGTCTGTCGCTCTGACGTCACGTGATGAAAACCATGGAGCTGCTGCTGCTTCACCACCTGAGGCCGCAGGTACGCCACGCCCTCGACCCTCTGCAGTTTGCATACCAGGAGAAGGTGGGAGCGGAGGATGCCATCATCTATATGCTACACCGATCCCTCTCCCACTTGGACAGAGGCAGTGGTGTTGTAAGAATTATGTTTCTGGACTTCTCTAGCGCCTTCAACACAATCCAACCTCTGCTCCTTAGGAACAAGCTGACAGAGATGGGAGTAGATTCATACCTGGTGGCATGGATTGTGGACTATCTTACAGACAGACCTCAGTATGTGCATCTTGGGAACTGCAGGTCTGACATTGTGGTCAGCAGCACAGGAGCGCCACAGGAGACTGTACTTTCTCCGGTCCTGTTCAGCCGATATACATCGGACTTCCAATACAACTCGGAGTCCTGCCACGTGCAAAAGTTAGCTAACAACACTGCTATTGTGGGCTGCATCAGGAGTGGGCAGGAGGAGGAGTATAGGGACCTAATCAAGGACTTTGTTAAATGGTGCGACTCAAACCACCTACACCTGAACACCAGCAAAACCAAGGAGCTGGTGGTGGATTATAGGAGGCCCAGACCCCTCCTGGACCCCGTGATCATCAGAGGTGACTGTGTGCAGATGGTGCAGACCTATAAATACCTGGGAGTGCAGCTGGATGATAAATTGGACTGGACTGCCAATACTGATGCTCTGTGCAAGAGAGGACAGAGCCAGTTATACTTCCTTAGAAGGCTGGCGTCCTTCAACATCTGCAATAAGATGCTGCAGATGTTCTATCAGATGGTTGTGGCGAGAGCCCTCTTCTACGCGGTGGTGTGCTGGGGAAGCAGCATAAAGAAGAAGGACGCCTCACGCCTGGACAAACTGGTGAGGAAGGCAGGCTCTATTGTAGGTACAGAGCTGGACAGTCTGACATCCATGGCAGAGCGACGGGCACTCAAAAGGCTCCTATCAATTATGGAGAATCCAATGCATCTACTAAACGGGATCATCTCCAGACAGAGAAGCAGCTGACAGACTGAGGAGATCCTTCCTCCCCCAAACTATGTGACTCTTCAATTCCACCCTGGGGGGTAAACGTTAACATTATACAAAGTTGTTTGTTTTTACCTGCATTTTTATTACTCTTTAATATTGCTTTTTTTGTATCAGTATGCTGCTGCTGGAGTATGTGAATTTCCCCTTGGGATTAATAAAGTATCTATCTATCTATCTATCTATCTAAAACAATTACTTCAAGGTATTGCTGCTAAAGGTGGCTCTGCTGTACAGCACAAGCTATTTAATCATGGGGTGTGTATAGGTTTTAACATGTGGCTTCTCCATTTCGTTACATAAAAATAATGACACGGTGGAATCTATCGTATGTTGTTTTACACCTGAGGTTAGATTTGAATAATAATTTTATGACCTGGTAAGGACGACTTTTTTTTTTTTTAAATTATGTCCTAATACATAAAACCATAAAAGTGTAAGAGGGTGTAACATTCTTTCTCACAAGACTGTCGAAGTACTGCATAAGGTACCTGCAGAAGGTGCAAGGCAGTAAGCCACTGTGGCCGGTGCACCAGTCCATCGCAGGGCTAACTTACAGAACCATTAAACACGGTACACCCACTTCCAAAATATTTAGATGGCAACATTTAAAAATCAAAAGCAATAAAGATCACAATTCATAAGTGAAAAGTTACTTGTGTAGTGCTAACACCTCATTCAGTGGGTGCCATCGATGTTTGATTTCGACCCCAAGAACTGGTCCAAGTTGTGGCCTTCATTTATTCACATTAAATTCAAATAAGATTATGTGCCAAAGCATTGCCTTCTCACTTCAAATTACACCTGGAAACTGAAAGGTTGTTGACAGGATGCAGGGATCCTGAAAGACATTTGAGCAACTAGCAGGTTTTATCATCGTGGACTTGCCTGGATTCTGCTACTTTAAAAACGCAAGGTGATTGTTATTTCGGATTTTATTAATTCTCTTACACAAGACATAAGGGGTGACACTTAGCATCTGGGAACGCAAGCAAAATTAAACTATACGTCATGATGATAGCAATACGCAAACAAGATGTCCAAATGAGAACCAAATATGGAAGGGAGCAAAGTCGGACTTGACTTCCAGTCGGGAGTGAGGTTGGCACAAACCTCAGAGTGCCACTCCCTTCACTGATAAAGGCTGGTTACAAAAAATGATCCAAGAGACACTGCAACTTGACACTATCAGTTAATTTAAAGAAGCGTAAATGTGGGGTGTAATTAATTTTTTTAAAGTAAAGTCTGCATGGGATTCAACAGCAGTATCAACAAAGACGAAGAGAGGACCTCATTAAGCGAGGATAAGAATAAGGCTCACAGTCTGAGAGAGGAGGACGAAAAACCACCATGAAGAAAACGTGGAATGTGATAACTGGGCTATCTTAATTCAACTCTGCTGGAAAGTTAAGAATGAGCCAACGTGCGCAGTTCTTCAGATTCAGAATTAAAAAGCTGAAGGACTGAATGGTAGGATTTCAGAAGAAGCAATTAAAGGTAAACACGAGAGCTGAAGAAAGATTAGATGGACACTTTAATAGATGTGATCTCAAAGGTCTGAATTTTGGTTCCCCAGAATGCAATTCCTTTGGAATAGTAAGAAGCCTCATTGATGAAGATGGGACAAATGGGATCCTGCGCCTCATAACAAATGCTCTCTTCTGAAACGAAGGACTGGAAAATGGGATCACCCTGGAAAAGGGGTTTGAAATCAGAGTCCTGCAAGAAGAAAGAAAGAAGACGACAAATGGCTGACCGGGACTATAAAATCAAAGCAGAGTTTTGACAGAATTCATTAATGAGGCGAGATGAATCATGTTCAGTGCAGTCACTCACTTGAAGCTTTGGATGAATACAAGCTGTAAGTTGTCCATCTTCATCCCGTGGGTAATCAAACTTTCTCTCTATCTGAAAGCAATCCATATTGAAAGCTGGGAATTCTTGTCCTGTGGGATACAAAAGTGCAGAAGGTTTGATTCCCGATAATGTTACAGATGTGCATTTAGGTCGTCAAGTCTTATAAATGGACTACTGGAGTCTCTTGTTAAAACAGTTCTGCTAAGACATCAGATAAAAATCATAGTGTGATACATAAACCCTTCGTAAACGTCAATTACTGGATGGGTATCGGCATGAAGGAAATGGCACGCTAATGCAGGACAATGGGACAGATCACACGCTGCCATTTTAACCGGTTTAACTTCTACACTGTTTGTGGTATTCATCTCTTGGTTTGCCCCCGTGATGTTGGCAGTAATCAAAATTTCATTTGAGGTGAATAGGTGGGAAGGACGATTTTAGATGGTTTGCATAAAGATGGAGTTCCTTAATTACACTGTTAGCCCATCACCTCTCCTAAAACTCTTTCCTTAAATGTTAGTATTTTGAATGTTTTCAGCAGACGCCATAGTGAGGGGGAGAAATGTCTGGGAAAATAAATAAAATAAAATGAATGGAAGATCCATCCATCCATCATCCAACCCGCTATATCCTAACTACAGGGTCACGGGGGTCTGCTGGAGCCAATCCCAGCCAACACAGGGCGCAAGGCAGGAAACAAACCCCGGGCAGGGCGTCAGCCCACCGCAGGGCACACACACACACACACGGGACAATTTAGAATCGCCAATGCACCTAACCTGCATATCTTTGGACTGTGGGAGGAAACCGGAGTGCCCAGAGGAAACCTACGCAGACACGGGGAGAACATGCAAACTCCACACAGGGAGGACCCAGGAAGCGAACCCAGGTCTCCTACCTGCGAGGCAGCAGTGCTACCCACTGTGCCACCGTGCTGCCCTGAATGGAAGAGCTCTAAGAAAACAGTTAACAATAAGAACAGAAATAAATACCTTTAGAGAAAAGCAAGGCAAAAAGAGGCTCTCACAAAAATATATACATGTATTTTATTATGACACAGCAAAGAATTAGGAAATAAAACTAAGAAAAAGAAATAAATCAGCATATTGTTCAAGAAATTCTTTATTTGAATAAGGTCAATCCAAATAGCAGCAACTAAGAATATTATCGCAATGATATTGCGAGAAGCACATTGTTTTATCAGGACATGGCTTCAAAATTCTGCCATGAATTTGGCACAGCCCTATCAGTGGGCACTCATCTGGCACCTTTGTAGGGTTTTCTGAATGCCTTTAAAAACCTTTGCATTAATCTATTATTGCAGTTCAAGAGAGTGAAGTGAAGTGTTAAAAACAGTGATGGGGTCACAGGCGCGAGCCTAGTTAAAGTAGATCTGCACCAGGGATCTTCTTAGCTCTTTGATCTGGCTAAGGAGGTGTTGACTTGTGCAATAAAAGACCAGTCCCCAGAAGAACAATGGAAAAGAGGAAATGGAGAGAAAGTGGGAAGAATGGAGAAGGGCTTTGCAGGATCGAGGGTTGAAGGTAAATAGGATGGAGAATATCTGAGGTTTAACGATGTTCAGGGTTTATATAAGTTAGCCTGTAGGGAGAGCTATTTAGGATCAATGGTAGCCCAAAATGGAAAACTACATTCAGAGACAATCCAACAACTAGAAGGAGGAATCAGGAGTATTGTGTGATCAAAGAATTAAGGTGAAGGTTAAAGGTCAGGTGTTAAGACAACGGTCAGGTCAGCAATGATGCATGGAGCTGCGACGTGGGAAGTGAAAAGGGAGTGCAGGAGACAAAGTCAGATGTGGAAGAAATGAGACTGTTGAGATGGATGTGTGGACACAATAAGAAATGAGGCAATCAGACGTACAACAAAAGTTTTTTTTAGGGGTGTGTGTTTTGTTTTTTTTGTTTTTTTATTCCATAAGCGTCACAGCTGCAGTTTTGGACTGAAGCGTTTACCAGTTAGTTAGTTAGTTTGATAGATACTTTATTAATCCCAAGGGGAAATTCACATACTCCAGCAGCAGCACACTGATAACAAC
This sequence comes from Erpetoichthys calabaricus, assembly GCF_900747795.2. Taxonomy (NCBI): domain Eukaryota; kingdom Metazoa; phylum Chordata; class Cladistia; order Polypteriformes; family Polypteridae; genus Erpetoichthys; species Erpetoichthys calabaricus. The sequence continues at coordinate 158,541,903 of NC_041403.2, forward strand.
AATATTAAATTAAAGAGTAATAAAAATGAAGGTAAAAACAGACAATAACTTTGTATAATGTTAACGTTTACCCCCCTGGGTGGAATTGAAGTGTCGCATAGATTGGGGGACGAACGATCTCCTCAGTCTGTCAGTGGAGCAGGACGGTGACAGCAGTCTGTCGCTGAAGCTGCTCCTCTGTCTGGAGATGATCCTGTTCAGTGGATTCTCCATGATTAACAGGAGTCTGCTCAGCGGCTTTCACTCCGCCACAGATGTCAGACTGTCCAGCTCCGTGCCTACAATAGAGCCTGCCTTCCTCACCAGTTTGTCCAGGCATGAGGCGTCCCTCTTCTTTATGCTGCCTCCTCAGCACACCACCGCGTAGAAGAGGGTGCTCGCCATAACCGTCTGATAGAACATCTGCAGCATCTTATTGCAGATGTTGAAGGACGCCAGTCTTCTAAGGAAGTATAACCGGCTCTGTCCTCTCTTGCACAGAGCATCAGTATTGGCAGTCCAGTCCAGTTTATCATCCAGCTGCACTCCCAGGTATTTATAGGTTTGCACCCTCTGCACACAGTCACCTCTGATGATCACGGGGTCCATGAGGGGCCTGGTCCTCCTAAAATCCACCACCAGCTCCTTGGTTTTGCTGGTGTTCAGTTGTAGGTGGTTTGAGTCGCACTATTTAACAAAGTCATTGATTAGGTTCCTGTACTCCTCCTCCTGCCCACTGCTAATGCAGTCCATGATAGCAGTGTCGTCAGCGAACTTTTGCACGTGGCAGGACTCCGAGTTGTATTGGAAGTCCGATGTATATAGGCTGAACAGGACCGGAGAAAGTACAGTCCCCTGCGGCGCTCCTGTGCTGCTGACCACAATGTCAGACCTGCAGTTCCTGAGACGCACACACTGAGGTCTGTCTTTAAGATAGTCCACGATCCATGCCACCAGGTATGAATCTACTCCCATCTCTGTCAGCTTGTCCCTAAGGAGCAGAGGTTGGATGGATTCCAGTTCTATGTATCTAAACACTAGACTAAGGAAACCGGCACAATTTCCCAAACAGGAATAACAAAATGTATGAAAAATAACTTTAAAGTCTTTCAGAGTTCTTATCTCTTGTTATTTTGTTAACTTTTCTCATTCATTCATCCTTTCAGCATATTCTATCACTATTGCAATGGATAAAACAGCACACACAAAGTTGGAGAAAAAGCATTTAAAGTAAAAGACATTTGATGTAATGTGAGTAATACCAAATCCAATAGTTGTGTACCTTAAAAAAACTGTAACATGTAATATAAAAGTCTGGGATGCCATATTGTACAACTTTTGGCACCAAACTATTGAAATTCAGATTTACCAGTCATAACAAGGGCAGCACAAATGTTTTAGAATCTAATCATATAGTGATACCCTAAGCACTTATTAATTATAAAAGCCAACAACCTTACCTTTATTAAACCGGTCAATGAAATCTAGAAGGTGGCCCACCAACATCTTCATGGTGTTATAAATGTCAGCTCGGATCACACCATGGGGTGCTGGTCCAATTTCCAAAGCTAGAAGATATGAAATGAGATGCAATTCTGTTTCACACCTTTGGAAACTTTGCAGATAAAACTAAAGCTAACAGCCACTATACCACAGAGTGAAAGAATAGCTAGGAGAGCTAGCGTAAGAGCCATTGTGACGTATGAGCTTTGTGGGTTTGTGACAAAGAACTCCAGGAGGCTCCACCGTGACCCCCAGAGACAGTGCTTACTCTCTAGACCAGGGGTCTCCAACCTGAGAACTACTTTTACAAAATGAAAATGGCCGAGAGCTACTCATGTTTTCCAGCGTTTATTCTCATAGCTTATCTCAACCCATACAAACTGAATAAGTTTGTTTTGCTTCAACATTTACAAAATGTTGGTGTCCACAACTCACATTTTGCATTAAAACATCACAAAAAAATATTGAGTTCACCTGCAAGTGCATTTTGTATGCCTGTATGCATTTTCTCACACTATTGAATTAAAACATGAATGTACAAATACAGATCTGACTTATTCATTTGTCATTTTGTCCCTTTATTCACATGTCTAGTTGCACGTCTGATGTGTTTTTTAGTTAGTCAGATGACTGGCACTGAGGTGTCTGGTGGAGTGTAGACACTGAGGTTCACTCCTATGGAGTCATTTAAATGTTCGTCTGTCAGTCTTGTTCTGAACTTTGATTTCACGACATTCATGTCAGACTCACAGAGGTATGTAGGCCCAAACAAAGTAGACATTTTCAGAGCTGCTTGGTGAAGATTCTTCTAGTTATCGGACTCTATTAAGCTCCAGAAATGCTGAGAATGCTGCTGAGACTTTAACTGCACATTATTTTGAAGGTTTACTAATATATAATATATAAAATCCAATGTCTGTCTGTTTGTATGTCTGTTCGCTTTTCACAAGAAAGCGGATTTAGATCGGGTTTTTTTCTATAATTTGCTTGAACATTCCGGTTGATTTTGCAGCTTCTCTCATTTCGCTGTGTATCACAGTTCAATAGCGGGTTTGATTTATTTGCGTGGATCTGAGACACGCACCGGGCCTTCCTCACTCACTCGCCAGCTTCGGGGCGTGTTCTTTAACTCCACTTAGCTAGCGAACGAGAGAACAATTGAATTCAATTTCGTTTGATATTTAAAATAAAGTGTTACTTAGGTCTTGATGAGTTTGAGTCCGGATATTCTCTTAAGTGTATGTCACATTGAAAAGAGAGATTGCAATTCAGATCGTGAATATGATTTTTTGGAAAGATCGCCCACCCCTAATTTGACTAGTCAAGTTTTCAAATTTATGTAGGATTCATTAACCCTTTGGCGAGCTACTGGTAGTTCGCGAGCGACGTGTTGGAGAAAAGTCTGTTGGTGCCTGAACTATGAATATTGTTGAGAAGGTGTATTTGAGAAATACTGAAAAGGCTTCTGGGAGATTCCTGAAGGTAGTTTGTATAGTGTGTGGAAACATATCTACATGAATAATTTACCAAATATTTTTATATACAATCACACTGGATAATTAGAATATAGAATGCACAGAAATTACAATGTATAACATGATTATGGACTTATTTTACTATGTAATTCTGCTCCTTATAAGATATTATTTTTAATAATAAAGTATATTGTACTCTTATCACCAATATAATAAGCACTGTTATGCAGTGACACGCACCAAGCCTTCCATGTAACAACTCTACCAATGTAAAAATGACACCCTGAAAACCGATGCCAAAGACAAGATGGAGGATTAGCAACAAGGGGTCATTGGTTGCTACTGGACAAAGCCAGAAAAATGCCAATCAGGTATTGGCTATTAGAATAATGAATAATGAACATGGATTTGCATAACCTAATCAAGTGGGCATGACTGTGGGGCGAAAGCAAAAAGGTGTCAAAATGCCATCAGATGTTGCCCTTTACCAGAGCAGGAATGCCAAGGTATATTATCCATGTTAAGGGATGTACAAAAATGTCCGGGACAGCGGCCTTCTCTGCAGACAGAGCTCGGCTGTTTAGGACCCCAAATTACCAGAAGGCTTTTGGACTCTGCACAATTTCATGGCTTTGGGATTTGATTCTATGACAAGTGCAGCTTTATTTTGAGAAATGACTTCACAGTTTATATTAGTAGGAGCAAGACAGTTTGTTAAAAGCAGCCACTCCACGAGTCAAGGTTTTTTGGGTGGAATTATCTGCTGTAGAAGGAATCGGTTCATTACACGAGTGATATGCCTCATTCTGAATCTGCTCGATACACAGATTTTCTAAGCCGTGTGCAGCATTCCAGAAATGTTTTACCATACGCACGTGTCAAAAGCTATCACACTAATATTTAAATGATGACCTATATAACTGAGATGGAGGATTAGTCACAGTCTCCGTTAATGCTTTACTGCTTTGTTTTTTATCTGCTAGTGCTACGCGTCTTTGTAATGGGTAACTCTTTTAAACGTTTTGGCATTCAATTTTTTTTTTTTTTTTTTTTATAAACACAATTAATATATCACTTCACTTGTTAACTTATTGGTTTCACAAGTTTTACAGGTCTTAACGTTTTTCATTACAAAGGATATTTGTCTTACTGCTGGTTCAGCAAGAATGCTTTTGGAATTAAAAATCTGGAGGGCAATACGCGTGGCCCAGTCATCATTTTTCAGACCTACCGAACACCATTATAAAGGTCACTGGGGCTGGACCCAATTCCTGCAGCATTATACACACAAAGAGAAAAAAAATCAATTCTGGATGGGTTAAACACATGCAAATATACAAACTCCCACCAGGACAAATAAAAGGAGCCAATAGACCTATATTGTGTATCTGTGGGGTAAATGCTAGAGAGAATGAGTAAGTACTGATGTCAAACCTGAAGAAACGAACAATAACTTGGTCCAAAATTATCCTAGATAAGTGATCCTGGACCGGGTAAAGATCCAGCTTATGCCCTGTGCTACTCGAGTCACAGGAGGGACAGAATGGCAGATTATAGCATATCCATGTGAGCTGTTCCTTCACGGAGGCAGATGTTCAAGTGAACCACATGATACCTGGTATCCCAGAATATTAGAGTTGGTGAGTAAGGTGACTGGGGTATTCCTATGAGAACAGCAAAGCCTGCTACAAAAAGAACTCTTCAACATATTTTCACTTCGTCAAGCTGACCATACCAAGGAGCAGATGAGTGCCAACTGTAGGCCATGACAGTCCACATCAGAACATCCACAGTTCTGAAAGTAAGACATCCGAGAATGTGATCAAGACTGTGCCGATTGTTGCATCATTTCCTTGTGCAAATCCAATGGCTATCCATATTACTAACCGAGAATGGTAAACCGGAAGGCACAGACACAGGTACACGGCGATGGACCCAGGAGACATAGTGCGCAGGCACCTACAGCGCGCGTCTCATAAACCGCAAGCAAAGTCTGATCCACCGCGAACGAAGGAGTTACGGCTCAAAAACGAAAGAGCTCAACTAACGTAAATAAGACATTAAGCAACAACGCGTCCATAGCTAACGACTAACGACACAGCCACACAGAAAAGTGGATTCTGCACTGCACCCCAGAGTCAAACGGAAGCAGCTACGACGACATCCACATAAAACACACACACAGCACCGGAGGTATAATATTAATAAATGAACGCTCCGTATTAAAACGGACAGATGATCCACCGCGAACCTACAATGCGCGTCTAACACACCGCAGGCTTAAACCCCGAGGTGGTACAGAAGCCCCAGAGATACGGACTCCACAGTATATGTGAATCACATTACAGTAATACAATAATATGAGTACTCACAGAAAAAACAAACACAAGACGCCTCGGCGTCCCGCCCCACAATCAAACCGGAGAGAGTACAGAGTCCCCAAACGTCCACAAGACACAGCATAGTCAAAGCCAAGATAGTATGGAGGGCGCATGCGCCTACAACGACAACCACATAAAACACACACATGGCACCGGAGGTATAATATTAATAAATGAACACTCCGTATTAAACGGACAGACTCCACAGCGTATGTAGATCACATTACAGTAATACAATAATATGAGTACTCACAGAAAAAACAAAACACAAGAGGCCTCGGCGTCCCGCCCCACAGTCAAACCACAGAAAGTATGGAGACCCCAAACATCCACAAACCACAGCATGATCAAACCGGACATAGTACGTCTATACTACAAATGTTGTGTATATCTGTACTTCCTATATACGTCATCTACACCTTTACACTCCAATATATCTCATACATAGATCTGCACATCTATACCTACATAACATAACAATTAAACTGCTATTGTCATTTACATATATTACATAGACCTACAGATATCGTGGCAGTGAACATGATACATATGTAACAATCACCAAGAAAGACTATAATCTCTATCAAATGTATTTCGGGTTACCCAAGACCAGGGGTTGGCGAGCAAAGCGAGCAGGGGGCGGAGCCCCTTTGTGACATATAAGGGAGAAGCGAGACTTCCCTCTGAGAACGATACACTATCAGTTCAAATGCAGTCTACACCGCCAGAACTGTAGCCACTCCAACCAAGTCTGAGTGCACAGGTTTTATTAAAAGGAACTTCACCACAGCGATATTAATGTTATCACTAGTAGACACTAAAGTCATTGACTCTGTGAATGGTGACACGGAAGGACCATCGTCTCGACCGAGTTGGAGAGTGCAGCCACAATGGACAGGATTGAAAAAGTAGATCCAGCAACATTCTTTGCGGTTAAAGGTGAATCACGTACTCGAGGACATCAGTGGAAGTGCCCTTAAGACTGAAGCCAGGAAGCATGTTGTTGGACTCTGAAATGAACTACCAACACATGAACTTGAAGCAGAAACCTTGATAACCTTTAAGAAGGCTCAGGATGAGACACTGGGACAATAACAAACAAACAGGCTTGATGGAATGGTTGCCTCATTTGTCAAATTTCTAGTGGACAGTGTAATAGATGAAGAAACACGGCTGGGATGGCTAATGATTCCTATCCCAGTTGGGGTATTTGTAGTGTAGTGGAAGGACTGGGATAGTTTTTCCCAAGACACAGGAGGTGGCATTATGGATACCTGCAGGGTATCATGGGACCTGTAGTCTTCAAAGGGCGACCCTGTTGGTGCCCCCGGGTGCCACTAGAAGGCACTGCTGAAAGAAGCACTCTGTACTTTGGGGAGCTTCCGTTTGACCCAGAAAGACTTCTCATGGGCTACACCCTGGCATCGGAAGTACTCACAAGTCTTGTATAAAATAATCTCCACTCGTGGAGTCAGAACCGGGAGACGGAGGACAAGGGTCACCTGGAGGAATGGAAGGAGAGGGCAAAAGGCAAGGAAGGGGAAAGTATCATACAGTTTTACAGATTGTACTTTTACAATCATATAGTTACAAATCATTGTTTAAAAAGTCAGTTACATTTTACCTAGCTGAAGTCAGGAGACAACATAAAAAGAGGTATTAGGTAGTTTTTTATGAAAGGTTTAAGGCAGCAAGAAGATCCTGCTGATATAACGAGTTCATTATATCATACTGAACCTGACAATTAACGATGCTAACAAGCTGCCCCATGACACAACTGGGAGACATGAAGGGTGTGCTCAAATGTTTAAGTATTTATGGCAATTTAGCCAAGCAGGTATATTTCTTTTTTTTTTTCCTGGTATGATGCATGCAGATCTTAACACCAAATGTTGCATGTAGCAGACACTAAGGCACATAGTTAGGACAAGAACATTGCCTTTTAAGACCAGGTTCACTACAATACTTGGTACTTTTCCAGCAAAAAGGCAGTTTTGGTACAACAGTGAACCATTCCAAAATACCCATTTTGAGATTTTACTTACTTAGATAATGTTTGGCCAGGGACATCATGGAGAAGGTAGGTGTGCCACTCTTAATTAACATGATTTGACAAGGATGTGTGGACACCTCCTGTAAAAGAAGAAGGCTTGAAATTGGTAAAAGAAAAAAAAAATAGGAAAAAGACATCCAGATTTCACAAGTGTAGGTTTGCTATCAACGATTGCCAAAGTCACTTCATCCAACTTCTGAAATCCCTCAACTCCCTCACCTTCAGGTAATGAGCAGCTTGACATGAAAGGTAATCCTTTTCAGAGTCAACAATGATGCAGGTCCCCATGTTGGCTGTTGTGGTATGAAGATCACAAATGAAGTCCACAGCTTCATTGCTACCCTTTGGTCCAAGAAGATGATTCAGTTCTTTAGCTCGACGGATTTCATATGAGGAACTGTTCGCAGTTGAAGAACTTTAAGAGACATAGAGGGTTGACAGTATAATCAACACTGGAGGATGGCTGAACCTTAATCTGACAGAAATGTTCACAGGAAACACACATTTATGTTGAATGGGAAATGACTTGCTGCAGGCCCCACAGTGAAGCACAATTGCATTCCATTCTAACACCACTAGAGCTCCATTATCAAGCATTCTACACACCATTGCAGATAAGGCAGTATTCATTAAGGGTGTTAAGTGCCATGTAGGAAGGACAGGCATCCTGGCTGAGGTGGGAGGATGAATTCTTGCCCAACCAGAAGGCCATTATGGAAGTGGAGACTTAACTTGGCTAGGATGCCTTACAATTTTTATCCAAAATGGGACAGAAGAATAACAGGAGGACTGGGTGAACATGGATGCCAGGAGCAGTTCATTTTCCATACAGCAGGTGGCAGTGTTCCTTTGGGATGAACAGAGTTAGGACAGGTTTTATATATATATATATATATATATATATATATATATATATATATATATATATATACACATACACACACATACTAGTCATTAAGCCCGTTACAATAACGGGCACTAGAACAGTAGTGCATAAACATTAGTAGGTACAGTCTGTATTAAATGGCAAGGGACTTTGACCTCATTCCTTTTGTTGGTCACATTTTTCTTTGTCTTTCTGCCTTTTTTTTGTTGATGTTTACTTGCTGAGCTGACCATTCTTCGTGGGCTGCTGCCGTGTATTGTGTGTCTTTAATTTTCTGTGACAGTAATACTGCCTTGTACGTCCTTAATATACCTTTAATTTTCTCTGGCGGTAATACAGGCGTGCGCGTCGGTAATATGCCTTTAATCTCCTCTGACAGTAATACTGGCTTGTATGTGGCTGTAATATGCGTCACTGTATTGTGTACCTTTAATTTCCTCTCGCAGTAATACTGGTTTGTATTTTCGTAAAACGCATGTAACTTTCTCTGACAGTAATATCGCGCATTGCAGCGTGCCCCGCGTATGCGCACTTCATCAGAAGACACCCACAAACGGACACCTGGATGCACATAGGGATTTTATTAAAGAGGAGATATATATATATATTATATATATATACACACACACACACACACACACACACACACACACACACAGTGGTACCTCTGGTCACGACCGTAATTCGTTCCAAAACTCTGGTCGCGACCCGAACGTAATTTCCCCATAATAGTGTATGTTAATACAATTAATCCGTTCCAGACCTTACGAACTGTATGTAAATATATATATTTTGTAAGCACAAAAATAGTTAATTATACCATAGAATGCATAGTGTAATAGTAAACTAAATGTAAAAACATTGAATGACACGGAGAAAACCTGGAACAACATAGAAAACTAACATTTGTAAGAGTTCACACTAGGCCCTTACGAACCGCTCGCTGTAAACTTTTTTTATAAGTTTTAAAGCACAGGAGAAAAAATTAAATGCCACTTCTCTGGCAAAACTTTTCAAACCATCCTCTACTGACTTTAAATTCCTCACCTTCGCCACTCGAAGATGTTTTTTTTTTCCAGCAAATCGTCATGAACCCTCCTGGCTTTCTCGCATATGATCGCCTCGCTTACACTATTATCCCCTGCAAGTTGCTTCTCGTTCAACCACACTAGAACAGTTTTTCCACCTCTTCCAGCACTTGAGGCCTCTGCTTGGTTAACATTATAACTCCTTATGCAACATTAGCTGCTTTGCTAGGCCCTGTATACGCAAACAAAAGAAAATGGGAAACGGAGAATGGGAAATCATTAGCGCGTACAAACGCGCATAGGGAAACTGGCCACCAGTGTTTTTGTTCGGCACCAGAGCGTGTGGTTGTGAACAGATGCAAAATTTTGGCAAACTTTTTGATCGTAACCCGATTTGTACGTGTTCAGAAATGGTAGAACCTCTGGTCACGAACATGTGTATGTGTGTGTGTATTATATATATATATATATATAAATGCATACACATTTATTACATTATCAGGCTAGTGTAAAAGTCATAGTGCCTTCGAGAAGACACCATGACGGCTTTTCAATATGCACTTGCAGTGAAATACTTTAGGTAAAGAAAGACCCAAACATATAGGCAAATTTTCAGCTCAAAGTTTTGTTTTCTCAACAAGGCTGATTAAGTTATCATTTTTCACAAATAATCTGTAAAAGCCTTCCTACTTGGCTAGAAATCCTACATCTGTCAGATACAGTGTGCCCAGCAAGGACATTCATCAGCAGGAGTTAATAGAAAATATTGTTTATTCAAGATAAACAGTCACGTCACAGGACTACAGATTTATTGAACTGTGAGTGAAAAGTTAAATCCTGGGAAAACTGTCCAAGGTACATAGGAATGAGGTACAACCTACAACTTCACCTTAATGACTAGGAAAGGTTTAAAAAAAAAATGTTGTAATACTCACCTGACCCCTTATAGTATGTGGTTTATATTCTAACATTATTAAGCAACTAGCATAGTGAAATGGGAACAATTTTACAATGATAAGTCAGTCTGTTTCAGTCACAATGTGCACTTTGGAAACCGTGTAGACCATATGCTAGACCTTACACCCCTCTTTCTTTGTGCATCTTGGTGCCTTTGGACACTGCAGCCTTCTTGCGGATGCCAGGAGACATTAAGTCCAAATATGAACACCAGACATTTGTGTGGTAGGTAGGTAGGTAGATGTGAAAGGCAGTGAGAGAGACAGAGAGAAAGTGCATGCCAAGTAGAACATGAAAGGTCATTTCTAACTAATGTCAATGCCCTCTTTGCTGGACACACAGTAAATGCACCAGCTGGCATGTGACTAATGGCATATGCATCATTATAAGAACAGCTAACCAGAGAAAACACAAAAATCACAGTCAATATTTAGAAATCAAACAAAACTGCATTCTTTGGTGTAGACGGTAAAACTCCTTGTAACAGTGTGCTTGCTTTTTTTTTCTTTTTTAAAGCCATTATTTAAGATGTACACACAATGAAGTACCTTCCTTTAGTTAGTTATGCAATTATAATTAAGTCAGGGAGACAAGGAATTACAGGAAAATATTAGAATCTGTACACACACTATAACCGATCCACAGCCATTTCTTAGATGCAAAGAGCCAACTCACCTCAGACTCTCAAAAGTGAAGCATCGATTCAGGTCGGTGTCCACAAAGCGGCAGGACTTCCTTGAAGCCTCTGGGTTGGCCACGATCGCCTGTGCAGTAAAAGTTTCCCTCTGAAGGAATTCCGGTTGCTTTACAAGTCCCTTCTGGACCAAGTAAACCCCTGCCAGCTCATCTCCGTGTGTGCCTCCAGTTACTATGACACGAGACAGGGGTGCAAAAGAAGCCATGTGCTCCTCCTGCTGTTTGGTTAGTTTGTCACCCATACCTGAAATCCATCAGCTTTGCTTGTCTTCTCTAACTCCATAACATCACAGCTGATGCCAATGAAAAAGACCAATTGCCAATCTTTCAGGGTGCCCCCTATAGGAACAGAACGGTCCAGATGAAACATTTACACATTCCCACTGTAACCCCAACAGCATCTGTGTGACCCTCCAACACTGCAAACTACCACCAAAAAAAAAAAAAAAAAATCCTGAGCATTACCGTTTATACTCGCGTATAAGTCGAAAAACTTATGCTTTAAAATTCATTCAAAAAAACAGGGTCGACTTATCCACGGGCAACACAATTGTCCATAGAATTTGGGTAATGACATTGTACACTCAACGCTTCACGGTGTTAAGTCACCGGTCATCTGCCGTTTCCCATGGTCTTTGAAATAATTATAAGCCAGCAATACTATTGGTAATTAGCTAGTTTTTTTCTAATTTCATTAAATAATTCTTTAAACTGTGAAATACTTGAATTTGAGCATTAGCTTTTGCAGGTTTTGGATAACAAACATACCATTAGCTGCCACGTGCAACCAGATTTGGAATCAAAAGAACCAAGGCAACGCACGCTATCAATGCGATGCAAGCGCAGCCCACGATTCAAAAAATTTCTCTGCCTACCTGTTTGTCTCGTCTGACAGTAGCTGAAAAGCAGCATCAGGAGAGAGCAGCCTGAAGTAGTCCAGCAGCGGGTGATCTGTCGTGTCCAAGCCATGCTGTCTTGTGAAGTCTGGTAGCCAGTTCGGCTCCCAGGGATCAATGTCTGGGTATTCCTCCCACGCGAACCTTGCCGTAGGTGCATCGGCTGCATGAATGCGTTCAGCTGGCAGCCGATCAGCTGGCACAGCATCGGCTGGTGTCCGATCAGCTGATGCCGGCTTCTCACTCTCTTGTGAAGGGAGGGGTAGTCAGTTGATGCTCACCTTCGGGTGGCAAATGTGTCCTTTGAGCCAAAAGTGGTTGTTATGAGAAAATGGATTGGGAAGAAGATTGTTATGGGGATGTCTACAGGGGGCAACGGTATTGTTATTAGAATGTCTGAAACACCAGGGGCCTCAAGTATAAACAGTGCATACGCACAAGAATCTTGCGTACTCCCGTTTCGACAATCAAATCGCGATGTATAAAACCTAAACTTAGCTTCACAGTAGCTCAAACCCTGGTGTACGCAAGATCTACGCTCGGTTTTGCAAAGCTGGCGGCACCCAGCCTCAAAGCAGTGCTTTTGTTCCAGTGTGGTTTCCCTTTCTTTTTAGATCCACATCCCTGACACGGCTTTATAAATACACTGAAATTAACCACATATTGTTTATTAGTTTAAGGCATCTCATTGTAATTAACCTGAAACAATATAATGGTCCACGGAATGGCCAAACTATTCCAAATACCATAGCTGCTTTAGTGTTGTTCCTCTCACTGCACCTTCTTCTTCTTCTTCTTTCAGCTGCTCCAGTTAGGGGTTGCCACAGTGATCATCTTTTTCCATATTACTCTCACTGCACCACTCGGAGTATTTATATCACTGTATCTAAGTGTGGAATCACAGCTCTACAGCAGCTGATTGTAAAGAGAATTATCTGTATACAGCATCAAGCACACGCTGCCTCAGTCATGCTGTCTATTGAACTGCTCTCATACGGCAAATGCTTCAGAGCCTTTCCTGTGCTAAGCTCGCGGTCCAGAAACAGTTTCATCCCAAGAATTATAAAACACAATCAGTCCATCAAGGGGTCCTTGAAGAACTGTTTGCACTTATAAGTACAATTTATGCCAGATTTGAAAAAAGGGATTTCAGCACCCAAAATACAGAAACAAAGGAGATGCTTTATAAAAACACCAGGTATTCTGCTGTGATTGGGTTCAGTTTAACTGAAGTGGAAAAAGGCTTGCGGAAGGCCAAAACAAACAGTGCAGTGGGACCAGACGGCATATCAGGTCAGCTCTTAAAGTCTTGCTCTAAGCAGCTCTCCCCAGTTTTTCATTTGCTTTTTAACTGGTCTCTGACCTGTGGTATTGTACCTAATCTGTGGAAACAATCAATCATTACCCCAGTATCGAAGGTTTCTAGGCCAAGCTGTTTAAATGATTACAGACCAGTGGCACTTACATCTATTCCAATGAAATGCTTTGAACACTTGGTGAAAAACATTTTAATGACAGAGACAAAGTCTTTTCAAGACAATAATCAATTTGCTTATTGTGCAAACAGAAGTGTGGAAGATGCTCTGCTTGCTATCTTACATCAAATCTATACCTTTCTTGATCAGCCTGGTTCATATGTCAGAGCACTATTTTTGGATTTTTCTTCAGCGTTCAATACTATACAGCCTCATATACTGACTGGGAAATTAAACAGTATGAATGTAAACACATTTATCACACTATGGATTCAGAACTTTCTTTTAAATCGTTCACAGACAGTTAAAGTTCAGGACACTTTTTCAAAAGCTCTTCATTCAAACACAGGAAGTCCACAGGGGTGTGTGTCTTATCACCATTACTGTTTACTCTGTACACAAGTGACCTGAGACAGAACAATGACCACTGCTCCATTATTAAGTATGCGGATGACACCATGATCATAGGATGCATATCTGGGGAGGATGAAAGCCACTATCTAAATCAAGTAGACTGTATGGTAATCTGGTGCAATAAAAACTCTCTCAGTCTGAATGTAACAAAGACCAAAGAAATGATATTTGATTTTAAGAGACAGAAATCTGTATGTTCACCTGTTGTAGTTCTGGGAGAGGAGGTAGAAATAGTGAATGAATATAAATACTTAGGAACTTACCTAGATAACAATCTTAACTGGAATACAAATACAAAAAAATTATTTTCTAAGTGCAACCAGCGCTTATTTCTCCTCCATAAACTCAAACTATTTAAAGTAGACAAGGACCTCATGTTGTCCTTCTATCGCAGTATGATCCAGTCTGTGATCACTTTCAGTTTCATTGCCTGGTTTAATAGTCTGACAAACCAAAACTCAAAAAAGCTCCAGCAGATTACGAAGTATGCAGCTAAAGTTATTGGGGCTGATGTAGATGATTTGACTGGTGTGTGTCAGAGGGCAATGCTAAAGAAACTGGAAATCATCTCAACTGATGACAGACATCCATTACATGTAGAACTAAACTTCAGTAAATCAGGAAGGATAGTTGCTTTGAAAACCCACACAAATCGCTCCAGAAACTCCTTTCTTCCTAGTGCCATACGACTTTTCAATAAGAAATATCGGAGATAATGTTTAAGGTTTTGATATATATCCTGTTACCTTTTTTTTTTTTTTTTGGTATAGATATGTTTTATCTAACTGCCTTACCTTAACCTTTCTTATTTCTATTTGTATGTTTTATTTCATTCTGTCTGTTACTTGTTATTAGATGCAACTGAGAAGGCAAATTTCATGTTTTCCTGTGTAAACATGACTAAATAAAGAAACCTAAACCTAAACCTAACCTCACTGTAAACTTGGGATACAGTTATAATATTGCACAACCTGAGCCACAAGACAATGTATTAATGATGTTCAGTTATGGGCTACGCGACTACTTCTAGTGGGCTTATAGTAAGCTAATTTCGAACTGGGAACAAAGACAGATTTCTATTCTAGAAATCACTTATAAAGATCTCCTGTTCTGTTAATTTAAATAAACAAAACTAGTATGCATAAGAGGAGGAATGAGATACATTATTTCAAAATTAGAAATCTTAGTGCGCAGTCTGTAATTTCATGTTATCAAACTTTTTACTATGAAAGTGTACACAGACACTTCCACCAGTATTTGGAAGAATTATGCCAGACAGGTCTAAAATAGTTTTTTCCTAGGTTATTTATTTTCTAAATAAAAGTTAATGGTTAATAAAGGAGCACTCACTCTAAATCAGGGTGGTAAGAGGCCAGAGACTTTCCTGGCAGAACTTCACGTAAGGCAGGTTCTGCCATATCTGTTAGGTGGCAGCTTTGCTCACTACATAGCTCATAGCTCATACTGCCTTTGATGGCTAATATATATTTGTAGTAATTGATCCAAGCAGAACCTCTAGAGCTATTAACCCAATTAACACTTTTTAATCCTAAGAAGATGCAGACGAGTAAACCAGTCAGTCACTCACCATTTCTGAGTATGTTCTGTCCACTAATTTACAGCAAAAGCAATCAAAAATGAAATTAGGTTTATATGAAGAACACATTCTCTAAAACTTTTACATAGAAACTGAAGCTACTTATGGACTGATGTTATTTTTGTTCTCCAAGTTTACATGCAAGATTCACAGAAAACCTAAAAATCTTCAAATAGTGATTTAGTTTAGCTCTCCTCCTCTTTCTTGGAGGTTACTGAGCCCACCAATGTGTTCTTTCTTCTTTGTGATATTCCAGGCAGTTGATTTCTTTCATCCTAAGGTTTTACCAATGTCTCCAATGGTTTAAATCTCCTTTTTTCACCCCCATAATGGCTTCTTTGATTTCCACTGGCACAGCTCCTGTCCTCATATTAAACAGTGACAACTACAGACTCCAAAAGGTAATAGCAAGCTGAGGTATCTTATGAAGCCATGAAACCCACCTGAGGAATCACAAACACCTATGACGCCCATCATCCTAAACATTATGGTGCCCGGAGATGGAATGCTTGTTAGGGACTTGTTACAGAAGAGTACAGGAGTAATAGATGTATTTTTGCAGTACCTAAACTAAAGTGTTACCGAAATACTGATCAGTCTTGAAGATTCAATAATATATATTAACATATTAAAGTCTCTTTCTTTCAAAGATCCTTGGGTAAGGTGGAGAAAATCTCTTTCACTTAATATCTCAGAAAGGGAGGGAAAGGCAGCCATGCATTAAATAACCTCTAGCTTGCAAAAAACATTCAGTCCTTCAACTGAAAATCTATCATCGATCACACTGATTTTGTTTAAAACTGTCCAAAATGTATCCGGGGCAAGAGCCAGCCTGCGAACATTGCAATCGAGCTCTAGCCTCACAGGGCCACATGGTGTGGGAGTGCACTGAATTAACATCATTTTGGACAAAAATCTTCGAATGCCAATCAGACAACCTTGGTGTCATAACTGCTCATAACCGATTAATAGCTGTGTTTGGTGGACACCCAGATGAGCTTAAAGTGGAGAAGGATAAATTGATTGTAATTGCCACCGATACCACATTTCTAGCATGTAGACTTACCTTGCTTGACTGGAAGAACCCCAATCCACCACTTATAAGTCAGTGGGTAAATGATGTTCTATACCAGGGGTCCTCAATCACGGTCCTGGAGGGCTGCAGTGGTTACGGGTTTTCATTCCAGCCAGTGTCCTAATTAGAACTCGGTCCTTGCTGATAATGAAAGTTGGTGTTTGACTCCATGCCTACCTTGTGCCTTTATTCAAATTTTAGTTACTTTGTAGATCAGAGGTCCTCAGTTACAGTCCTGAAGGTCTGCAGTGGCTGCAGATTTTCACTTGAACCAATTTCTTAATTAAAACCTATTTACTACTAAAGCAATACATTTTTTGGGCTAAATTTTAGTTATCTTGCCTGTTATCATTCAGAACCCTTAACTGCCTATTTTACATTTCAGCAGCTGCATTTAAGTTTTAATTGTTGCCCGTTTTCTTAACCAGACATTAGTTAATAATGAGATGTAGATAACCAATAAACCAGCAGCTCTCCAGCTAACGTGCTTACCATGAAGTATCTGTGTTTAAAAAATGATGTTTTGAAATGAATGAGAGGGGAATTGGAAGGTCCATGAAGTTTAAATCTGTTCTGCTCCACAAAACACATGGATAATGTTCTCACAGAAGGAAACTCTACAGTATAATTAAAATCTCCCTTGAATGAATACGAGCATTAACAAGCTAAATAGTTCAATACCAAGTTTCATTATCAGCATGGACTGACTTCTAATTAGGACTGTGATTGAGGACCTCTATTTGAAATTGGGAAAAAAAAAAAAATCTATTTCTCACTGTTTTGTCTAACAAGGTGCAAAACAATGGTTACCCCAAAATCCTGCCCGATTATGCCAATTGTTTTGTCTTGGTAGAGTAATATATATATTGCTCTACTTTCCCCTATAGTATTATTAATATGTAGCCTTAGAATGCCTAATCTCACAGATTTACCACTGTTTATAAGGTATTATAGTATATAACTTATCCCCACCTTCCCTTCTATATCTATAACCTCAGGCAATTAGATGTAGTAAAAAGACAAGCAGAAGTTACAGTTTAAACAATGTATTATTGATAATATTCATAAATAATAACAAAATGCAAAGTATATTTGAATATTGGCAACCATACAACCTGATTAAATGGTGATATGTAGTTCAGACGGCACACAGTCTTTTAGTTACTTAAATGTCTCTAGTTAAGGCATCATTGGTGCTCAGCTTTCAGCCACATGTCTGTTCAAAATGGCTGATGAGCTGTTCTCTTCATCATCGCAGGTTAGCAAGAGAGATGCTTCTTTCAGATGTTGGTTAGTAAGAGAGAGATTGTGAGGTTAAACAAGTAAATATATAGATTTTCTGTCCAACCCCTACAGCCAATAGGGCGTTGTAGTACTTAAAGGCTTCTGAATCAAGCCAATTCCAAACAGCCATACTTCAGACCAATGGGGGGGAATAGAACATCTTAACACCTGCCCCCAAACCATATGTTAAAGTACAGTAATCCATCGCTACTTCGCGGTTCACTTTTCGCGGATTCACGACTTCGTGGATTTTTTATGTAAGCATATCTAAATATATAACGCGGATTTTTACTTCTGGTACTTGCTTCCTCAGTTGGTTTGCCCAGTTGATTTCATACAAGAGGTGCTATTGGCGGATGGCTGAGAAGCTACCCAATCAGAGCACGCAGTTAAGTTCCTGTGTTCTGCTGATTGGCTCAGCGACGGAGTGTTGCATTAACCAGGAAGTCTCATCTCACTCATTCAGCATTAACGTGCTACTGGTTCAGGGGCCGTGTCCAAGCGCCAACAGAAGATGCAAATGATTGCAGAAAAGGTAAAAGTTTCAATGAGTCCACGATTCTTTTTATTTAAAAAGGAGGAAAAGCATATAAGATCTACAGCCGCAGTGTCCTTTAACCAGGGCGCAAAACGAGTTGCAAGTGGACGTGATAAGGCAGTAGTCTGGATGAAATCTGCTTTAGGAATCTTTGCAACAAGGTCGACGACGTCATGACCGCCTACAAGCTGCTACGTGTACTTACAGTAAGTGTAAACTTATCTACCGATTTCATATTGCTTAGCAGTTGTCCCCGTTATTAATAGAGTAAAGGGTGGGTTGTAAACAATACAGAGAAGGTTTAAAAACGTCCAAATACACGTTAAATAATTAAATAAATATGGTGTCCCTACTTCGCGGAAATTCAGTTATCGCGGTCGGCCTTGGAACCTATCTCCCGCGATAAGTGAGGGATTACTGTACACCTTAGCCTATTTGCGGGGGTAGAAATGACTTTAGCAAAGAAACACTCGGCAAACTGGTTTAAGACACATCCTCCAAATCCTGTCGTAAAATTCAAAGAGGCTCAGCTGTAAAAGGGGGGGGGGCAAACACGAATGCTTCTCACCAAAGTAACACTAAATTTCATTGCTTTGCCTAAAAATCAAATAAAGACATACAAAATATCCATCAAGTTATATGTAAAATCTCACATCACAACACTCACTTATAGGATCTGTTCAAAACGTTTTAAAAATATGACAAGATTTAATTAGTACATTTTTTAGAATAAGCATTCATCTCTGGGAAAAGGACATTCTCTCTTCTTTTTTGTTTGTAAAGTTTTGCTCTTGCTGTTGGCTCTCCTCCCAAGCTCGGGTGGGAATTGAATTCTGTTTGTTTAAGTCTGACTTGATTGCATGCAATATTATCTTCTTGGAAAAAAAAAAAAAAGTTAAAAAAATCAACTTACAAATAATACTTCAGTTAACACAAACTAATGGGGAAAATTTCAAAAATACCAAACTCTAACTCAAACATCCTAATTCACGGTAAGGGCAGTGCTGAAACGCTTTACAAATCTGTTTCCAGAAGCTACTAAAAGGACGTATAGTCATCATGCTGTATGTCTTTACAATGTGTAACAGAAGGAATTCAAATTCTTTTCATACTTGACAGGCCGACATCCCGAGACGGATATTCTTGCCAAGATTAAAACCCAGCAATTCTTCACATTTGAGATTAAAGTTTAATGTTTCTGGATTAGTATGTAATGATAAGACTTATTTGTATGAGGGGTTAATCAGTGTTCTGGCTTAAAGAGTTTGTTCTATTGGACACTCCGCATTGTTTTAAATGGACCTCAAAAGAGATCCGTTTTGTCCGGGGGAATTTATTTTTTTTTAAATCGCATTACTTTTTATATTTGGGATATTTCTTTATATTCAAGTAATTCCTCTTCCTGAAGGTATATTACATTTGCCTTTTTTATAAGCACTTTGGTTATTCTTTATATCAGGTGTTCCTAACCCGCGGTACCCATGGGGTGTGAGATGGCATTTCAGGGGGTGCGAAAAAGAGGACGGCTGTGCCTCAATTCTCCAAAATTAAGTGAGCTGCTTTGTCCAACTTTATCGTGGAGCAATTGGTATCTTGCAGCCCACCATCATTTGTAGGTCATTTATTAGTTTGGTGCTCCTGTTCTATGATATGAAAACTAATCAGTGCAAACACAATTGTCACCTGTGAATGAGCCACAGAAATGCGTGTTCTCGTGGGCTCCTTGCTGCGGGCTGAGCATTTTGGAATGGATTAGCTCCTCTGTACATTTCAGATCTGCTATTTTCATATTCAGCCCCCCGGTCCCTTAGGTCATCCTCACGACAGCTCCTCTCAGTTCTTCATTCACGTCTCAAAACCAAAGGTGACCGGGCTTTCTCTATGGCTGTCCCCAGACTTTGGAATTGTCTTCCACTCAAACTTATTGATGACTTTACATCTAAATAAAAGACCCTCCTTATTTCTCTTGCTTTCATTTTCAGTTTTTGTTACTTCACTAATAGGTTAAGCTTTTAATTTCAATTTAATAACTCTTACCCTCTTCTTCTTAATCTGTTTATTGTATTACATTTAGTTTAATCTTCATTTTATTTTCTTACTTCTTGTATGTATTGTTTTCAGGTTATTTATATATTTTATATTGTAGTATGTGATTTTATTTATACATTTTTGCTATGTATGTAGTATTTGTTATTTAATTCTTTTTAACTGGAAAGCACTTTGGGTCAACTCCTGTTGTTTATAGATGTGCTATATAAATAAACGACTTGACTTGAACACACACACACACAGGCACGGTTTTTAACAGCATCATAGGCCCCCAGGCAAAGTAGTATGCTGGGGCCCTGTGTTGATAGCAAGACAGAAACATACATACTGGTGCATCTCAATAAATTAGAATATCATCGAAAAGTTAATTTATTTCAGTAATTCGATTCAAAAAGTGAAACTCATATTATATAGATTTATTACACGCAGAGAGCGATATATTGCAAGCGTTTATTTCTTTTCATTTAGCTGATTACGGCTTATAGCTAATGAAAACCCCAAATTCAGTATCTCAGAAAATTAGAAAATTGTGAAAAAGTTCAATATTGTAGACTCCTGGTGTCCCACTTCAGTTAGCTAATTAGCCAAAAACACCTGCAAAGGGGTCCCGAGCCTTTAAATGGTCTCTCAGTCCGGCTCAGTAGGCCACACCATCACAGGGAAGACTGCTGACTTGACAGTTGTCCTGAAGACCGTCATCGACACCCTCCCTCCACAAGGAGGGGAAGCCACAAAAGGTCATTGCTAAAGATGCTGGCTGTTCACAGAGTGCTGTATCCAAGAATATTAATGGAAAGATGAGTAGAAGGAAAATATGTGACAGCAGAAAAAGGTGCACAAGCAACAGGGATAAGCGCAGCCTTGAGAGGAGTCAGTGCTTCAACAGCCACCACACACAGTCGTGTCCTACAACTGTCACAGCATTCCTTAGGTCAAGCCACTCCTGAACCAGAGACAAATGCTAGAAGCGTGTTACCTGGGCTAAGGAGAAAACAGACTGGACTGTTGCTCAGTGGTCCAAAGTTCTCTTTTCAGATGAAAGTCAATTTTGCATTTCATTTGGAAATCTAGAGGAAGAGTGCAGAGGCACAGAATCCAAGTTGCTTGAGGTCCAGCATGAAGTTTTCACAGCCAGTGATGATTTGGGGAGCCATGTCATCTGCTGGTGTTGGTCTACTGTGTTTTATTCGTCGAGTCCAAAGTCAGCACAGTCGTCTACCATGAAATTTTAGAACACTTCATGCTCTACTCTGAAATCGGCATCTCCATAAGGCTTGTCAGCATTTTCCAGCAGGACTTGGCACCTGCTCACACTGCCAAAAAGTACCAATACCTGGTTTAATGAGCATGGTATCACTGCGCTTGATTGGCCAGCAAACTCACCTGACCTAAACTGGGGTACTGTCAAGAGGAAGATGAGAGACAGCAGAGCCAACAATGCAGACGAGCTGAAGGCTGCGATCAAAGCGTCTTCACTGGCTCCCTGTGTCTTACAGAATTGAATATAAAATCCTACTAATAACCTACAAAGCCTTAAATAACCTCGCGCCAAACTACATCAGTGACCTTCTCCATCACTATGTGCCTGCCCGCCCACTAAGGTCCTCTGATTCTAGCATATCTTGTTGTACCCACCACTAATCTACACTCCATGGGTGACAGGGCCTTCAGCTGTATAGCACCCAGACTCTGGAATGACCTACCGAAATTAATCAGGTCAGCTGACTCCATGAATTGTTTTAAAAAACAACTCAAAACTCATCTGTTCAGGAAGGCTTTTAGCTCTACCTGACTTTAGTTTACTTCTCTGTCAAGATGCTCATGTAACCTGTGTGTGTGTGAGAGACCATCAATTATGTTGTCTGTTTTTTCAGAATTCACTGTCTTAATCTTCTTTATTTATTTATCTGGTTTGTACAATGCTATATACTGTATACACTGCCATTCTTTATTATATTGTGTAAGTGCCTTGAGCATGGGAAAGGTGCTATATAAATAAAATGTTTTATTATTATTATTTATTATCCTGGGCTTCCATAACACTTTAGCAGTGCGACAGGCTGATCGCCTCCATGCCACGCTGCACTAATGCAGTAATTCACGCAAAAGGAGCCCTGACCAAGTATTGAGTACATACATAGACATACTTTTCAGTAGGAAAACATTACTTTATTTTTTTTTTTTTATTGGTCTAACGTATTCTAATTTCCTGAGATACTGAATTTTGAGTTTTCATTACCTGTAGACCATAATCAGCAAATTGAAAAGAAATAAACAATTGAAATATATCACTCTGTGTGTAATGATTCTATATAATATAGGTGTTTCACTTTTTGAATTGAATTACTGAAATAAATTAAATCTAATTTATTGAGATGCACCTGTATTTTGACTGCCAGAGGAAACTAGAGCACCCCAAGGAAATTCAACTGGACAACCACCTTAATTCCATTATTTATTTATTTTTTTATTGATGGGCATGCCGAAAATGCAACTCAATAATGTAACCTCATGGTCATCAAATATGTCATATTCTATAAAAACTGGAATCTCGATATCATCAGGTTGGTGGAGCTCAATTTCAATAGAAGAGTCGGCTGTGTTTTTAACACATCATGAACAATACGAAATAAGTCGGAAGACCCTGGTAGTGTAATTAAAGAAAGTTCCTTTTGCAAACTGTTGATCCACATCGGCAAGCAATGGCCCTGATGTGCACTCAAGCCTCGGGCGCCGCATCAGCTCGATCAGCCATACACGGCGTTAAAAATCCTCGGATCCGTTTTGTAAGTTAAACTCAGATATAATTAAACCTACCTAGTGAAGTCTAGGCTTCATACGAGCAAAAAAAAACTTGGCGTTATTAACCTATTACGTCCGTCAAGTGACCAACGATTGCTGTCGTTATTTCTGCAGACGAGTATACTTTAGTTATTTAAAATCCGACCGTGCACGTTTTGCTAAACTGCTCACTGGATGACGTTGCTTCTTGTGTTTTCGGCATACGGCTTTTAAACAGTGTCATTCGTTTTTTTTTTTCTTTTCAATACGATTTGCATCCCTATTTAACCATGCCGATTTTAAACATGGTTTCTAACGCAAATCGGGTTGATCTGCCCAATCCGTAGATTTCATACATTTCAGATAATCTCCTATCAAAACTTTATTTGAAATTCTGCATGTTCAAACCATCCGCCAAGCTAATTTACGTTGTAAATCAACCACATGTTAAAACTACACACACATTCAAATGAAACGAAAAGTAAGGCAACACTCACCAGTAAATCTTTACGCACAGAAATTCAACACCCAATCTGAACTTGCACCACCCTCTGCTACGTTTACATAAGTACTGTCGTCGATGGGGCATTCTGGGAATTGTAGTGTTTGCACTGTAGTCACAGCATTTGACAGGGCAAATCACAAAAAACAGTGTAAACACCATTAGGGACAGCAAACAGACGGAGAAGCTGCATGATGTGCACAAACTGGTTGCACAGCTTTTTATGTTTATGCGGAATTTCTCCGTTTACCACTTGCCTTAAAATTAAAGTATTACCTGGTTGGGGGGGATTGGGGGGGGGGGCTGTGGCTCAGTCCGAGGGAGAGGCTTCGTAGCGCGACACGCCCAGATAAAACTTTACACCCGGACTTTGTGTTGTTACTGAGGCGATAAAGTGCTTTCACGGTTCGCAGGCTTCAATCCATCACTTTGGTCGTGCAGGTGAGTCATCATATAAAGCGGACAGTCTTGGTGAAGTGTTTAGTAAAACTTTTTCAAACATGGTAAAAAAAAAATGTCGTTTAACTGTTTACTTGCAGGTAAAGAGTGCCAAATTCGGGCAGTTCCAGAATTCTGGTTCTGCCAGTGAGCCTTTATTTAAATCAACCGCATAGTTTCTTGGTTTTGTTTCCAGTGCGGCTTGGGTCAGCCTCCAATAGCTACAAATGTCTTCTTTGTTATTGCAGCTGCTTATATCCGCTTAAGTTTTGCAATAAACCAAAAAGCTTATTGGAGTAGTGAGACAAGTCTTGACTTAAGGGTGTTCGTAAGAAGTGTAGCGATTTACTTCATGGGGTAGACGCACATAATTAACAAGAATAGTTGCACCAGATATTTGAAAAAGTAAAATGCATGCTTCAGTTTAAATTTGCAAAGCCTAAATAGTTTTGATTGTATTAGAAATTTGTAATTTTTCACCCTGTGATAGAGAGGTTGTAGATCAAAAAATCAAATTTAAAATCATATTCATAATCATTGACCTCTTAGAGGCCTAGGACCACCGATAAAAAAATGAAATTTAAAAAATAATGTATTCATGATCAGAAGCTTTGAAATGGCATAAAACAAACTTCCACATGCCTATATTATATCATTTCCTGTACAACATATGGTCTAAAAATGAGGGCTTTTCTGGTCTAAAGGGTCAAAGACAGAGGGGAACCCCATAAAGCTTAACATCTTGCCTGTGTCAGTGGTAGGTTATTTTGCACCCTAGGCCAAGCTTATTAGTGCGCCAAGTGACTGTTTGGTAGCTAACGCGTACGGCTGGGACACTCCCTAAGTGACTGACTAATTCACATTATGGTGGTGTCAGCCCTGCATCTTACATAATTTGACATCAAGACGAGTCGAACCGTATATCATACTTAAAGTTTTTTGTGTCTGGAGCCTAATGACTCACTGATAGAAAGAAAAAAAAAGTCTATTTGAAATTCTGCAGGTGAAACCATCCGCCAAGCTAACTTAAATTGTAAATCAACCATATGTTAAAACTACACAAACATTCAAATGATATGAAAAGTAAGGTGACTCTCACTGCTAAATCTTTATGCACAGAAATTCAACACCCCATCTGTAATGCTAGTTGATGTTGATCTGTGAACTCGACAGCTAATAGTAATGTCTTAATTTACGTACAAGAAGTGGTAATAGGATTTGGTGTTTTGCAGAAGTTGTTGTACATGTCTATGACTCTTCAATTAAAGAGTTACTCTTTTCCAAACAACGTGTCGCTGAGTTATTGGCACCTGCAATAAAAACAATACATGGTGTCAGGAGTGTGGGTTTGGAAAAGACAGTTTGAGTCCAGGAATTGAAAACAAAGGCCCTTAAAAAAGAACAAATAAAATAAAGAAGAAATGGAAGGTCTGCAGCCACCTCCAAAGCTTCAGTTGTCCGGTAATGTAGCTGAAAACTGGAGGAGACTCAAACAGTGCTTTGAACTCTACTTATCTGCAATTGACACAGATCGTAAAGCGGAAAAAATGAAAGCATCGTTATGTTTACATGTTTTCGGGGATGAAGCACTTGAAATTTATAATAATTTTGTCTTTGAAGATGGGGACGAATTAAAACTGAAACCATCCATCCATTTTCCAACCTGCTATATCCTAACACAGGGTCACGGGGGTCAGCTGGAGCCAATCCTAGCCAACACAGGGTGCAAGGCAGGAACCAAAAGCCCACCGCAGGACACACACACACACCAAGCACACACTAGGATCTCCAATGCACCTAACCTGCATGTCTTTGGACTGTGGGAGGAAACTCACGCAGGCACGGGGAGAACATGCAGACTCCACGTAGGGAGGACCCGGGAAGCGAACCCTGGTCTCCTTACTGTGAGACAGCAGTGCTACCCACTGCACCACCATGCCACCAAACTGAAACCAATTATGGACAAGTTTGAGGCATACTGTATACCTAAAAGAAATGTCCTGAAAGACTGATTAAGTCATGTTAAATTTGGAAAAAATATGAAAATTCTTGGGTGTCGGCTATTGTACATAGTTTGAAATAGTGAAATTTAAAATACTGAAAATATCTTGATACCATGTTTTAAGAAATGACAGTCTTTTCAGTTTATAAAGAAAGAAAGATGTAATGACAGTTGATGTTGATCTGGGAACTCGACAGCTAATAGTAATGTCTTAATTTACTGTACATACAGGAAGTGGGAATAGGATTTGTGTTTTGCAGAAGTTGTTCTACATGTCTACAACTGTTCAACTAAAGAGTTACTCTTTTCCAAACATCGTGTCACTGAGTTATTGGAACCCACTGTAAAAACATCACCCCATCTGAATGTGCACCACCCTCCACTACGTTTATATAAGTTCTGTCGTCAAGGTGCATTCTGGGAATTGTAGTGTTTGCACTGCATCTTGCATAACTTGACATGAAGACGAGTTGAACTATCAGTGAATCATTAGTCACCGGACACAAAAAAAACTTTATTTGAAATTCTAAACATACACAAAAAAACAGAAGTGATTTCAAAGCATTCAGAAGTAATTCTTACAAGTCAAGTCAAGTTGGGGAGCATGCACTGGTACAGCACGTTACCGCACCCACCACACAACGAAACAACTCGGGATCCCGGATGGCAGAGACGCGGTCCAGTGTCACTCTCTGGAAATGACCGTCTATCTGCCGCAGCCAGGTGTTACGTGGGTGACCCCTTGGCCTGGTCCAGCCACTCAGGTCCCCAACAATGAGGATCTTAGGAGCTGGATCACCCTCTGGGAAACGTGGCCACATGGCTGTAGTGCTGTAACTGACGCTCCCTCACAATGCAGGTCATGTGCCTCATTCGGGACTCCATGAGCAACACAAAGTCAAACCAACGGTACCCAAGGATTTTCTGAAGAGACCCAGTACTGAAGGAGTCCAGTCTTCATCTCAGGTCACTGGATAGCGTCCATGTCTCGCAACTATATAGCAAGACAGGAAGCACCAGGACTCTAAAGACTTAGACCTTCGTTCTTTTGCATAGATATCGGGAGCACCACACACCCCTTTCCAGTGACCTCATGACCCCCAATGTCTCCCAATCCATTTACTGACTTCATAGGAAGAGTCACCAGAGACATGAATGTCGCTGCCGAGGTAAGTAAACCTCTCGATGAGGTCGACACTCTCTCCACAGACAGACACACTGCTGATGGCCGTGCCCAAGAGGTCATTAAAGGCCTGGCTCTTTGGTTTCTATCGGGACACTCGCCAGCCCAGACACTGAGACTCCTCACTCAGTCTCTCGAGCGCCCCGATCAGAGCCTCCATTGACTCCGCGAAGATCACAGCATCGTCAGCAAAGTCAAGATCAGTGAGTTTTTCTTCACTAACAGATTCCTACAAACACAAATAAAACGACAATAGGAACCAATTCGTAACAATGCTGTTCTGGGTGGAACCATAAAGTATGCTTATTTTACGTCTTGCTTTCGTTTTATTTTTTTTAATTTTCAGAAAAAAGCACTGGAAAAAGGTACGAGATGAACCAAGAAGGCAATGCTTTTAATCCTCCACATCAGTCCTTGCCACCATTTTCCAGAGTCATAGTTAGCGGAGGCACTCATGGCAATGAGCTGGCAGGGCTCTACCTGGCAAAGCAGTGGCTCCAGGGTAAAGCTAGAGGACTGGAAAGACAAACCTTCAGTGCCAAGGCTGTGCTTTCAAACCCGCGAGCCTCCGAAGTGTGCCGGCGGTATGTGGACGTCGACCTCAACCGGTGCTTCACAACAGAATGTCTAAAGTAAGTTTGTGTAGTTGAAAAATTTCTGGAATTTGCTTTTGTTTTTTCTTTTTCGATTGATTATATGGACACAGGTGATATGTCAGAATTATATAGATATTGTTCGGCTTTAAACTTTTAAGTCTGCGACTTGTAGATCGTCTAAGTCGTGTTGCCATCAGGGAAAAGAAATGTTTCTTCCCAATGAAGAGGTGTATCCGGAAGAATTAAAAGATTTGTTATTTGGTGAAAGTGAATTCCAAATACGTGAGCGGCAGAGACGTGACCGGGGGGGTTGTTGAGCAAAGCGAGCAGGGGGCAAAGCCCCCTAGTTTAACTGGAGAACAACAACTCCAAAGTGCGTGCTTGCACAAGTATTTAATAATAATACATTTTATTTATATAGCGCCTTTCCCATGCTCAAGGTACTTCACAGAGTTTAAGAAAGAACGGAACGGTATACAGTATATAGCACTGTACAAACCAGATAAATAAATAAAGATTACGACAGTAAATTCGGAGCAAAAAGCCTAACAGACAACATAATTGATGGTCTCGCACACACACACAGGTTACATGAGCATCTTGACACAGAGGGGTAATAAAGTCAAGTAGAGCTAAAAGCCTTCGTGAACAGATGAGTGTTGAGTTGTTTTTTAAAAGAATTCATGGAGTCAGCTGACCTGATTAATTTCGGTAGATCATTCCAGAGTCTATACAGCTGAAGGCCCTGCTGTCACCCATGGAGTGTAGATTAGTGTGGGGCACAACAAGATTTCCAGAATCAGAGGACCTTAGTGGGCGGACAGGCACATAGTGATGGAGGAGGTCACTGATGTAGTTTGGCGCGAGGTTATTTAAGGCTTTGTAGGTTGTTAGTAGGATTTTATATTTGATTCTGTAAGACACAGGGAGCCAGTGAAGACGGAGCAGGATGGGTGTGATGTGCTCGCTGCTGCTAATTTAAACCTCTGTTCTTTGGAAGGTGCAGGTTTACACAAATGACAAATGAATCCCAAATGACACAAAGGTGATGGTCATAATTAAACATAATGAGGTTCTACTTGTGAGTCTTTTATATCTCTCTGGTTATAAAAATCCCACTTTGTAAGGGCCATAGTCTTTGTTGGACAATCGCTGCAAAAATGAAGATGAAGACACATTCTGCTGACATGAGAAACAAAGTCATTGAAATGTACAAGGCAGGAAAAGGCTACACACAAATATCAAAGAGGTTGAATGACCCATTAAGCAATGCTGGATCTATCATCAGAAAGTGGAAGGTTCATCACAGCACCCCAACTCTTTCTTACTAGAACAGGCCATCCCACCAAACTAAACATCACAGCGAGACATCAACTGGTGAGGGAGGTGACTAAAAATCCAACTGTCCCATTGAGAAATCTGCCATGCTCTTAGGGTGAAACTGGAGTGAAGGTGCAGGGGCCCACAATTTCAAGAGCTCTCCATAAACCAGTCCTGTAACGGGTGGGCAGCAAGGAAGAAGCCATTCCTTAAAAGCATGTATGGCATTTGCTACAAAGCATGAGAAAAAACCCAGTTAAGATGTGGGAGAAGGTTTTATAGTCAGATGAGACCAAAAGAGATGAGGCCAGACTTCCAAGAGGTGTGCAGCATAAAACTAACACTGCCCATATATCAAGAAACACCAAATCTACAGAGAAATATGGTGGTGGCAGCATCAGGCTATGGGGATGCTGTTCATGTGCCAGGACTGGGAATCTGGCCAGAGCTGAAGGGACAATGGATGGACACAAATACCACAAAGTATTGCAGGAGAACTTGTTCCAGTCTTGCTCAGAACCTACGGCTCGGGAGAAGATTCATCTTTTAACATGACAAGGACCCCCAAGTGACACTGGAACGCCTCAAAACAGAAAGGTGAATGTCTTAGAATGGCTGAGTCAAAGCCCTGATCTTAACCCTACTGAGAACCTGTGGCACAATTTGTAAACTGCTGTCCAGATGTGCAAGCCCACCAACCGAGAGGGTTTCTATAAAGAATGGGGATGAATCACTCATGAACGATGTGTGAAACTGGGACATTCCTGCATACCCAAAAGAATGAAGGATGTTATTGCAGCAGAATGGTTCTTGACAAAGTATTCATGTGTAGGGGAAAACACAAACTTTGGAGCTTTTACTTCTTCAGCAGAATGCGTCTTCGTCTTCATTTTTGCAGCGATTCTCCAACAAAGACGATGGCCCTTCCAAAGGTTGCTTTTAATATCCAGAGAGATATAAAGGACTCGCAAGTAGGACCTCGTTATGTTTAATTAAGACCGTCACCTCTGTGTCATTTGTGGTTCATTTATGTAAACCTGCAGCTTCCAAACCACAGAAGTTTAAATACTTGTGCAAACGCTCACTTTGGGGTTTTTCTTCTTCTTCTTCTTCTTCTTCTAAATATCTACAGAAAATGGTTTATTTGGACTGTGAAATGTATCGTTACAGCATAAGAGTTCACATTCAAAATACTCAATGGAGAAAGATGTGGGCAAATCTTTTGTCATGCAGAAAATGACGATGACTTTCAAGGGGATTGAATACTTTTGCACGCCACTGTAATTTATAATGTAAACCATCTGCAGTTGAAAACCAGGACATCACCTTAACAGAAAGCAAACTCCATTGAGATTGTGTCTTCTGTCGTCTTCATCTTCCACCTGTGATTTAAATGAAATGGTGCTGCGTGTTTTCAACACACACAACACAAGCATCTTTATCATAATCTCTGACCTCTGCCTGTCTGTGTGTTTGTTATGGCCGGTTGAAAGTAGCAAACCTATTCAAGCTTTGATCGAACCTAAGTGCCACTATCTCTTTCTGTTTTTAACACTTAGCTCCCCCGATGCAGATGATATGCCATACGAGATCCACCGAGCCAAAGAGCTCAATGTTTTGTTGGGGCCGAAAGGCAGTGAACAAGCTGTAGACTTCATCTGCGACCTTCACAACACGACGTCCAATATGGGTGTCAGCATCCTTGTCTACCAAGACTGCCATTGCTTCAGTCTTCACATGTTTAAATACATCCAGGTAAAAAATAAATAAATAAATGCTGCTCTTGTCAGTCTAAAGTCAGGACGTTGAAGGATCAGGCATTCTCTTTGTATTTTTTTGTCTTTAGAGCCACGTGAAAAGTGCTCCTGTGTATTGTGCGATATTCAACACGCCAAAGGATCGAGCGTACTCACTAGATGCTGTCGCAAAGTATGGAATCGGTCAGTACCATCTTGTTTTATTTTAGACTTGTTGTTGTATAATGATGATTATTGTTTAATGATACTGGCTGATTGGCATTGCCATGTTATACAAAGATGCACCGGTCATCTTTTCCAAATTTGTCTCCCTACACCTGAACCATTACTTTCCCTAATATAATCATTGTGTCTTTATGCAAGTTTTCCTTAACAAAATGAGTCTGCCTGCTCAACAGCGCTAGAGGTTGGACCGCAGCCCCAAGGTGTGCTTCGAGCTGACATTCTGTCTCATATGGCAGAAGCACTTAAATTGGTATTGGACTTCATTGATCTCTATAACCAAGGTGAGGAACTCTCGTACGTATGATGTAGTTCGCCGAGCACAGCTTCTGGCACTTTCTCCTCACTGGAACTTGCGAGGAACTTCTCTCCACTGCTTCCTTAATGTTATTCCTTCTATATGCTGATTTAAACTTAAGCTACACATTCCGTTCCTCTCTTTTCTGTGGAATATCACTAATAATAATCTCAACAAGTTCTTCCTGGTGTAAGAGACAGCCGGCAGCCCAGCTCGGCTGGGATGCCCAAGTAGTGGAAGGAATGGAGGAAGGCAGCCTCTTTAGTGCACTGCTACCCCCAGAACTCCCCTGGATTACAGCGGTCCCCCACCGTGGGACTTGGAGTTCTTTATCTTAGCCCTGTTGGGTACTGTGGGTTCCACCAGAGGGTACTGTAAATATGGAGGAGCCATGTGGTATGGGGTTTCTGCCTAACCTGGAACAGAAGCACTTCTGGGTTGGGCAGAAACCCCATACCACATGGCTCCTCCATTTTTACAGTAGCCCCTGGCGGCACCCACAGTACCCAACAGGACTGAGATAACGTTCAACATTATACAAAGTTGGGGTGGTGCAGTGGTAGCGCTGCTGCCTCGCAGTTAGGAGACCCGGGTTCGCTTCCCGGGTCCTCCCTGCGTGGAGTTTGCATGTTCTCCCCGTGTCTGCGTGAGTTTCCTCCGGGCGCTCCGGTTTCCTCCCACAGTCCAAAGACGTGCAGGTTAAGTGGATTGGCGATTCTAAATTGGCCCTAGTGTGTGCTTGGTGTGTGGGTGTGTTTGTGTGTGTCCTGCGGTGGGTTGGTGTGTCCTGGTTCCTGCCTTGTGCCCTGTGTTGGCTGGGATTGGCTCCAGCAGACCCCCGTGACCCTGTGTTCGGATTCAGCGGGTTGGAAAATGGATGGATGGATGGATTATACAAAGTTACTGTCTTTTATACCTGCATTGTTATCACTCTTTAATTTAATATTGTTTTTTATCAGTATGCTGCTGCTGGAGTATGTGTATATCCCCTTGGGGATTAATAAAGTATCTCTATCTATCTATCTATCTATCTATCTATCTATCTATCTATCTATCTATCGATCGATAGATCGATTGATCGATCGTGCCTTTCAGATCCCTGTGGGAATCCAGGACACCGCTGCAATCAGGGGGCTCCCAGCCGTCTCTTACACTGGTCACCAGCTCCTCTCGAACTTCTTTCTTCATTGTCTCTGATTTGGGTATTGGTCAGCACTGACTTCTCATGATTGTGTCACAGCATGAACACAATTATATGGAACCTCAGTAAATTGATTCATACCTCTAAGGGTACTATCAGTATAGCGGTCTCTGCTCAAGTACAGAGCCCTCCATTGTGTTTGGGACAAAGACACCTTTTTTCCTTTATTAACCCCTCTGCTCCACAGTTTAAAATTACAAATCAAGCCATTCAGACATTGTGATTAAAGTGTGCATTGCAGGCTTTCATTTAAGGAGATCTGCTGACATTTTAGTGACACAACACTTTTTATACACGTCCCCCCGATTTCAGGGCACTATAATGTTTGTGACACAGCAATGGCGGGTCTATTAAAGCTGTTGTCATATTTAGGACTTTGTCTTGTATCCTTTACATGCAATGACTGCTTGAAGTATGCCATTCACAGATATCGCCAGGTGCTGAGGGTCTCCTCTGGTGGTGAAGTTTCTAATACAGCCATCTTCAGTTACTGCTTGTTTCGGGGGGCTTCTCCCCTTACGTTTTCTCTTCAGCATATGGAAGGCCTGATCAATTGAACTGAAAGCAGGTGACTGGCTTGCCCATTCCAGAATTTTCCATTTTTTAGCTTTCGTAAACTCCTGTATGGCCTCAGTAGTGTGTTTGGCTCATCATCTTGTCATAGGAGGAAATGCTGTTCTGTGAGTTTGGAGGTCTTTACTGGAACTTGAGCAGATCAAATGTTTCTATACACCTCAGAATTCATTGTGCCGTCAGCAATTCTGTCATCAATGAAGAGAAGTGTGCCAGGACCTGTGGCAGCCATAAATGCCCAAGTCATAACACCCCCAGCACCGCTATGTTTAACAGATGAGGTGGTCTGCTTTGGATCTCGGGCAGTTCCTTGTCATCTCCACACTTTGCTCTCATCATCACTCTGATGAGGTTCATCTTTGTCTCGTCTGTCCACAAGACTTTTACCCAGAATTCTGCAGGCACTTTGAAGTCCTTTTTCACAAACTGTAATCTGGCCATCCTATTTTTGTGGTGTTCATCATGCAGTGTGTCCTCTGTGTTTCTATTCATAGAGTCTTCTGCTGATAGTCGTCTCTGACACACACATCAGCCCCCTGAAGACTGTTTCTGATCTGTCGGACAGGCATTGGGGGCTTTTTCTTTACCACAGTGAGGATTCTTCTGTCCTCAGCAGTGGAGGTCTTCCTTGGTCTACCAGTCCCTTTGTGATTACTGAGCCCAACAGTGTGTTCCTTCTTCTTCATGATA
Source organism: Erpetoichthys calabaricus (assembly GCF_900747795.2). Lineage (NCBI taxonomy): Eukaryota > Metazoa > Chordata > Cladistia > Polypteriformes > Polypteridae > Erpetoichthys > Erpetoichthys calabaricus. The sequence continues at coordinate 158,575,752 of NC_041403.2, forward strand.
TTCCAGACAGTTGAATTGGTCATCCTAAGGTTTTAGCGATGTCTCTAATGGTTTAATTCTTGTTATTCTGCCTCATAATGGAAACTACAGACCCCAAAGGGTAGAAGCAAGCTGAGGTATCTTATGAAGCCATGAAACCCACCTTAGGAATCATAAACATATGTGACAACAGTTGGCCTGAACATTATGGTGGCCTAAAATGTTGTGTGACCGAAATGTATGGAAATCCCCTTAAATCTAAGTCTGCAATGAGCACTTTAATCACAATGTCTGAATTGTTTGATTTGTAATTTTAAACTGTGGAGAAGAGGGGGAAATTAAGGAAAAGTGGGTCTTTGTCCCAGCATTATGGAGGGCACTGTAAGTTTGACTCTACTCAAGCTGTCTTACTCTTGGCAGGTACGGAGTTCCCTTCATGCGAGGTTGAGGCTTATGTAAAGGATAAGGATTTCGATTTCCCGAGGGACCCAGTTACAGGAGAACTCACAGCTACCATTCACCCCGAAAGACAGGTGAGAGTGATACCCTTTTTAAAAACGCAAAACCTACTAAGAATGTCATGTAGGCATGCAGAGAGCAAGATGGCACAATGGTTGGCATTGCATCCTCACTATATAAGGCTCTTGAGCCCTCCGTTGTGGAATTGACATCTTACCTTGTGTTTTTTTTTTTCTTTGCACTCTGATTTCCAGTACATTTCAAACTTTTGTACTTTAAGTTATTTTTTAACTATGAATTGGCCGGGTATGACTGGATGACTGCTGTTTATTTTGATAGTCCGGTTTCCTATAAATGATTATTTCCCTGACTTGCACCCACTCTGGCGCTCCATGACCTTGTGAGAATGTGGGTGTAGAAAGTGGTAGGTCACAAGCAATACGATCCCCATCTGAAACCCATAAAAATGACTTTTTTTTTTTAAATACAGAAAATAAATGGTATTGCTCATTATAATAGATGATGGTTACTTGTCTGTTTGGCACAATAACACTTAAGTATTGTATATTCAAACTTTTCTGCAGTATACTGTTTATTGGATATCTGCATTATTGAATCTCAGTTGTGGACACTAGGGGGCGCTCCAGCTCCCCAAACACCCAACACAAACAGGCACGGACACAAGTTAAAAGGCAATAAGAGTCTTTTATTGTGGGAAACTCTTTGAATGAAGTGTTTCCCACCACAGCCACAAGGACAATAAGCACAGCAGCACACAATAACTCCTTTCTCCCTTCTCTCTTTCTCTCTGTCCCTCTTCCACTGCCTCCTCCACTCCGCATTGTCCACCTTCCTCCTGACTCTGGCTCCTTGATGTCTCTTTTGTTCTAATGCTTCCTGTGACATGACGCTGCAGCTCTGAAGTACTGCCGGGTGAGGTTGGAGCCCTACAAAATAGAGACTCCCAAATCCTGCAGCTCCCCCTGGTGGCTCCCGGTGGACCCAGCAATGCTGTCCCCCAGGACTACAATATCCAGCATGCCTTGTGGGCACCCATGTGGGGATCTGAGCCCGGGCATGCTGCCATCTAGCGTCCTGGGGGAGACAAAGCCCGGTACAAGCTATTTCCCCCTGTCCTTCCATCCTGAGGGCATTCCAGTTGGGTAAGGACGCCAACCATCCCTCACACAGTAAAAAGATACAAGGACCACCAACAAGTGCATCACTTGACAATGTTTTTATCCTTTTGTTTTATTAAAGTGCACATTTTTGAAGTCTAATAAGCTTATACACTTTGATTTTCATTGAATGGTATAATAGAAGGGTTGAGCTTGGCAAGGCTGAAAGGAAGTCCGAGCCCCAAGTTTGTGGTGTGAGGACATGAAATGCAGAGGGACAGACCTCTGAGCAATCTGTCACCAATATCCTTAATAAAAACAATTGAGACACAAGTTTCATGTCTTGCAGCACCAATCTCTAAACATGCTTCGGTAATGACGTTGACTGTTAAAATTCAGTACTTCATCAAGAGGAGACACGTTGGTCAACAGTAGGAAATGCTTCATTCAGCTCTGGGTTCAATCCCCTTTGAATAAGCGTGAAGAATAACTGTTAAATAGGAGAGTATGTGAAGAGACCCCAAAGCCACGTAGGCCCAGAATTGTCTTCTCCTGCTGATTCAATAAAACAGCAGGACAACTTTCTGTAGTTTCCCCTTCAAGGAGGCATGACTGGCGTCCAACTTGTAGAGTCCAAGTTGTCATCCCTGGAGTATCATTGGCACTTCCAATGTCCGTAATAAAAACAATTGAGACGTGTGTACAGCAGGGGGCGCTAGCTCCCTTGTTGGAATGAGTTCTTTTGTAATTGCGGCGTGTTACATAACCCAGATCTATATAGATATGATATTAAAAGGCGATACCCTTCCGTTAGTGATATGGCGGTAAGAAATCACATAGGAGTAATAACTTAGCTTTCTTTAATGTCGGTTTACGTGTCATAAGAGACAAAGGAAGCCATGACAAGAACCCGGTTCGGGAATGGGGGCCCGATGTGTAGTGTCTGCCATTTTCGTCGCTGAATTTCAAGGATTTTCAGGATCGGATGATGTTATCTTCCATCCGTCCGTCGGCTTCAAAGGTGTGCTGGGCAATGTTCCAAGGCTTTATACTCTTTCTTCATGTGCAGGCCCTCACTTCGGTGAACCATGCCATTCCAAACAAGGCAAAGAGAATACAATTTCATGCTGACTTTGACACACAGACATAGTATACAGCTGTTGTCAGTCTGACTGCACGTTTCCCCAGCTGTCTTTATCTGTCTTGTCTTATGCTTTTCCTAGAAGTTCTAAATGATGAGATGTCCACTGTGCATGTGAGTAGAAAGAAAAGCAGATTTATAAAATATTTTTGTACAGAGGACAGTGACATATTAAACTTATGTTACAAGACGTGCGTTTCAAGTCTCGCAACACCAATCTCCTAACATGTCCAGCAACGCTCTGCTTCGGTAATGGCACTGACTGTTAAAATTCAGCACCTTAATTGAGAGGAGACACGTTGGTCAACAGTAGGAAACACTTCAGCAGTGACACCTCACGGCTTGAGCAGGATCGGTAAGGAGAGCAGGAGTGATGCTGAAAGGAGAGAGCGAGACAGCCACGTCTTATGGTACCCTTAGAGTTGCCAAAGTCCTCTGGTTTACTTGAATGTGGTGACGCTCTCTTCAGCTTAGCTGGGTAACTTGGTGCTTTCTGAACCAAAAGGCCCAAAGTTAAAAATCCCACTACTGAAGGCTGAGGACGAGCAGCCGATTGAGGAGATGATGCCCTGAGCAAACTCCTCAGCAGAGATCCATTTGGGCGCCAGGACTCATATTGGCTTAGGGGAGAGGTGAGTATAGTGAGGGTTGGACAAAGGCAGGGAGAGCGCCTGCTGTGTCATAACAGGCACCCTCACTGTTAGAAGCCCCCAGTTAGCTACTGTACCCAAAAAGAAGTTCTCCGTTAGCTACACTTGCTTGGGTTTCAACGCACAAACCCAAGGCCATAAGTTTGTGATCTGCTGCTGCTTTTTCGAGGTGGATGGGCAGTTGAGGGGGCAGCAACACCCTGAGTGAACTCTTCTGTGTAGACAAATCGTAAAACTTACTGAGTGGGGTACTCCACCATCCCAAGGCCTCATGTTCATGTTCCGCTGCTGCGGTGTCAAGGAAAATGAGCAGTTCAGAGGGTAGCATGACCCTGAGTGAAGTCCACTGCAGAGACAAATTGTTAAGTTTTTATCGGAGAAAGATGGATGAGTTGTCAGAATGACACGGAAATGTGCACCGTGGAAGCCTATGTGGTCTTCTGCTGTGGTAGCCCATCTACCTCAAGGTTCGACGTGTTGTGCATTGTGTTATGCTTTTCTGATCATCACACTTATGTATAATTATGTACAATAATTTATATTCCTCAGTAAAAAAGAAAAGAGTTTTCAAAAAATGTTTGTTTCATTTTTCCCGTATAGTCCCCTGACAGCTCCATATTGGCAGCTGTTATGCTAATGTCGTATTTGTAAATATTCTCAAAATATGGGGAAGGCTTCTTCACTTGATTTTGCATTATTCAAAGTTAACAGACTAATGTAACTAAAGTAGGAGTCATTTCAATTCCAAAAGTACAGGTTCTCACATGGCCCCAGTTCTGTCATCCTTGCCAAGTCCTGTAGTCTAAAAACCGGACCTTGGCATATGAGAAGGTTGACGGTGCTTCTAAAGAGAGGGTTAGAAGAATAAGTCAAGTAGGCCAAACATTTACAGCTTTTATATGTGCAATATTCTCAAGATACAGAATAATTAAAAAGAGTCAAAGGTGAGGCGAATAACTCCTGCATCACCATTTGAAAAGGGTGTGGGTGTCTATTAGGAGGCAAAGGTGGGATGACGATATTACATAATACGAGTGTAAGAGAGACATTAGAGGGAAAGGTGTTAAGCGGGAGCGATTTAAAATGTTCATCTGTTTATTATTCATATGTCGGTGTAATGAACTGGCGTCCTGTGCGATGTGTCCTGCCTTGCTTCCATTGCCTCCAAGATGGCTCTAGTTCCCCAGAACCCTGCACTGGATTAGGTGGGCTCCAGGATGAGATGAAATAAGATTATTAAGGAATATTCCACCCAAAAATGAGCATTTCTGTATGGGTAGTGATGGCCGAGTAAAAGCATTTAATGTCATGTTGTAGTTAAGTATGAAGTTTGTTAGGGATTGCAGCTTTTACTAAACCAAAAGTGTGTGCGTGCATAATATATATATATATATATATATATATATATATATATATATATATATATATATATATATATATATATATATCTATATTGTGACACTTGAGGGCGCTGTCGCTCCTCAAACGCCGCAGACAAACATCCAGGACACCAAGTAAAAGCACCAGGAATATTTTAATTTCTTTTCTTCTTGGTATAATGTGCTTTTCAAGCACCTCCACCACCACAATAAACAAATCAATAATACAGTAACATTCCTCCTCTCCTCCCAGCAGCTCTGTCACACTCCCTCCCAATTCTGGCTCGCTTGCTGGGTCTCCCATAGTCCTTTATATAGTTCTTGACCCAGAAGTGCTCCTGTCCTCCTTTCCATATACACACATATATATATATACACACACACACACATATATACATATATATCTATACTAATAAAAGGCAAAGCCCTCACTGACTCACTCATCACTAATTCTCCAACTTCCCGTGTAGGTAGAAGGCTGAAATTTGGCAGGCTTATTCCTTTCCATGTGATTCATTAGCACTTGCAGGTCAGATGGAGAGTTACATTTTTCTTCAGCCCGGAAGTACGTCTGTTCTTCTGTTCCCGTGACTAGGGAGTACTTCTGGGCTATATGGGAAATAAAAATCCCTGCGTCTCCCTGCAGCATCACACGGTGGCACCCATGGCACCCAGCAGGGCTGTGCGGGAATCCGGGGCACCTCTAAGCTACAGGGAAGTCTCCATCTAGCGTCCTGGATGTGTCGGTGTGTCGGTGAGCTGCCAGCCATCCATCACAATATATATATATATATATATATATATATATATATATATATATATATATATATATATATATATATATATAAAGGAGAGTTGGGATCCGAGAGACTGTGTTTGTGTGTTTGTGGAGGGATGGAGAGTTAAGGTGGGTGTTGGAGTCATGTGATCATCTCCCCTCCCATTCACCTCATTTCATTCACTTCATTTCGCTCTGAGCTGAGCTCCGCAGCTGGCGCGGTCTTGCCGTTCTTTTCCCTTAGTGTTTAAAGTCTTTTCTCCTTTACTGATTTACTGTTTAGTAGACGCGGTACTTACTGAATAGTATTTTTCCTTTAGTGTTTCTACTTAGTGTTTCTTAGTGTTTAGTAGACGCGGTGTGCCGGTGTTCCCGGCGGTGTTGCAGTTTAGTGTTACTTTCTACTTCATTTTTGTACTTTAGTGTTTGATAATAAATAATAATAATTCATTACATTTATATAGCGCTTTTCTCAGTACTCAAAGCGCTAAAATAGTGAGTGAGCTGATAGCAGTGTAGAAGCAGCACAGCACAACAGAGCCGGTAGGACAGGCGGGTGTGGTAGCGTAGGTGAGCGGCGATAGCAAGCAGCAGAAAGCACAGCAGGAAGAGGAAGCAGGATTTAGACGTTCCAATACACAGCCATAAACAGTAACGCTTGGTAATTTCAGGTGTGATCTCTCCGGAGCCATAAACCATAACCCAGGTTAGTATGAACATCAGATCAGTTCCCGGTCATAGAGTACTGTAAGATGAAACGGGAGCAGATCAGCATAGCGAATATAATCACGGAGACAGATCATCCCGAGGTGCTAGATCGCCAGGTACAAAGAAATGTTCGTAGGTCTCGTCCCGTGATCCACAGACTCAGCTGTTCCCAGTAAAGTGGAGTCCATAAAATCTGTAAATATTAAGCCAAATCCATACAATTCGAGTCAGCTGTATCCACGAACTATACGTACAATAAACGAAATAAAACAAGCGTAAGAAAGTACAGAATTAAGGCAAATTTTGCGAAAAATGTTGTTAACAGGGAGGAGCGGCAACAACAAGCATGCGCCAGCATCCCCTCACCTGCTATAATAAAGCAGTTATAATAAAGAAGTTTAGTAGACTTTTACTTTATCTCATTTAGTGTTCTTCCCGGCGGTGTTGCCGTTTTTTAGTGTTAGTGTCTACTTAGTGTTTGTGTTTAGTGTTATGGAAGGAGTGATCTTACCACTGTCAGATTTTGCAATAAATGAGTTGGTAAATAATGATTATTTATCAACAGATCACATGAGCAAATTCAACGAAATTTTAGCTGTGCATACAATTTTCCAACCTCAAAAGGTTTTGCTAATGTGGACTCCTGACATACCTATAATGCCCATTCCACAAAATGCAAAACATATTCAAATATTACCTTCTGCAGCTACTGAACGAGTGACTCACTTGGTGTGCACCTATTATGATGGTGCTGTAATTCATGTCTATTACGCTGATAAAAAATTCAACCTCACCAAAGAGCAGCTTCGTTTCCTTCAAGCTTTGTTTCCTTACAAACCTCCCATAGATTATGAAGACGTGTAGCAACAATTAAATCATACAGATTCTGGTGTATTCTCAATTGCATTTGCTGTGTGTATTTCTTTAGGTATTGACCCAAGTGATCAAGTTTTTACTATTTCTTCAATGCGAAATCACTTACAAATAATTTTTGTTACTCGATTGCTTCCATTCCCTGTCGAAAGTAGCCGACGGGCGACACCAGTTACAAGTATTAAGTGCGTTCAAAGACCTGTACGAAGTACGGCCACTAACACAGTCACTCATAAAAGGGGAGATGACTCGGTGCAGGAAATGGGTATTGAAACTACCTTGGAAGACATGCAATCAACGAGGCGATTAAACGGATCTCAAGAGACGTCTTCTAGGTTGGAAAAAAAGCGCTTGGCTGCCAAAACCATATATCCATATTACTAACTGAGAATGCTAAACCGGATGGACGCAGGGACATCCGGCCATGGGCCGTGGCCACAAAAGACGTACTGCGCAGGGCGCCCCACAAACCCCCCCCCCCCCCCCCCCCCCCCCCCCAAGCAACGGAAACCGGCTGGATGGAATGCAACGTAAACGCACGAAGCCATTGCACACGAAACGGGACACACACAAAGAAGAGGATTGAGACCCACGACACCCAAAGCCCCCCTCCAGTAACTGAAATGAGAAATGAGGCCATGCGCCCCTAGAACACCAAAAACAAAGGAGTCACACGCAGGCACACATAGCACACGAAACGGTTCGCACACAAAAAGGACGATTCAGCCCCACGACACACAAACGTATGTATGTATATATATTTATATGTATATATATATATATAAATATATATATATATATATATAAATATAGCATTGGTAACTGGAAAGTTACTGCCAGAAGAGATCTTACTATTGGGCCGTTGAGGAAGGTCTATAATCAGAAAATTGCTCCAGAGGAGCTGTACAATGGCTAATCCTGTCCCCTGAACACCAGAGCACATGCAAAAACACAGTTTCCTCTCAGGGATTAATAAAGTAAATGAAGTCAAATAAAAAAAAAATTAAAATCCCCTGTAGTTGCTGGTAAGTAAAGCAGGATCAAGTACGGGTGAAACACGTGCTGAAGAGCAAATTTAAGGGGACAAGCCCACCGAAACGAGCAGGAGTTGAAGATGGCAGCATTAGAGTCTTCATCACCAGAGAAGATCCTCAGCACCTGGTGATGTCAATGAATCACAGACGTCAAGCGGTCATTACATGCGAGGGATACGCGACAAAGAACTAAATATGACAACGGCTTTAATAGCCCTGCCATTGCTGTGTCCCAAACATTAGGGTGCCCCAAAACGACAGACCACATGGAAAAAGTGGTGTGTGACCAAAATGTCTGCAAATCCATTCCAATGAAAGTTGGAAGTGTGCACTTTAATCACGATGTCTGAATTGTTTGATTTGTAATTATAAACTGTGGAGCAGAGGGGGATATCAAGGACAAATGTGTCTTTGTCCCATACATTATGGAGGGCTCTGTAAATCTTCTTCTTCTTCTGGCTGCTCCCATTAATTGTTGCCACAGCAGATCATCTTCTTCCATCTCTTTCTGTCCTCGTCATCTTGTTCTGTTACACTCATCATCTGCATGTCCTCTCTCCCCACATCCATAAACCTTCTCTTAGGCCTTCCTCTGTTCCTCTTACCTGGCAGCTCTATCCTTAGTACCCTTCTCCCAATATTCCAAGCATCTCTCCTCTACACATGTCCAAAAATGCTGGGCCAAAAGCCTCTCTCATACTGCCATTTAATTATAAGCGCTGTAGCAAGTCAAACACCCGAGTGAGATTCGAAAGGACCTGTTAGTTGCATGTCATGAAGGTGGCCCACCACATGAAGGCAGTAGCAAGGGGGCAAGAACAAAAATCAATGGGGGAAACGCAGTTCTGACCGTTTTCTACCATTTTTTTTTAGGACCAAGACTTTCAAGTCATGAACCCTGGGGACCCTTTGTTCCAAACCTTTGATGGTAAAACCGTGAATTACTCAGGGAGCCAACCCACCTACCCTTTCTTCATCAACGAAGCGGCCTATTATGAGAAGAAAGTGGCCTTCTCCTCGTCCAACAAAGTGTCAATTCGAATTCCGGCTCTTCGCCTCCAGGCATCCGCAGGAGGGGCCAACAGAATCTCTTAAGTCTGCTGCCTATGAACCCATCCTGGAAGCCATCTTTAATCATTGTGATCACTCCATCCTTTTTTTTTCCCAAAAATTGTAATGAATATATGGAATCGATTTACTATGAATGGAATTATGAAGCTCTTGTGATTCACAAACTTTCCAGTAGATGGTAGGCTGTACAGCCAAGTGGCTAAGCAGCTAAGTCCGAGTTCTCCACATGTTAGCCTGCGTCACTATTTGACCCCAGAGGGTCACTTCATCTACCAGTGTTCTGAATTTAAAAGTACCTGATTTTGTGTTAAAGGTCCTGTAATGTTCATCACCACAAAAGATATTTTAAAAATATAAAGATTGATTGATTTTAAGGTTATTTCAGTGTTTTTTTTTTTTCTGGAAAGATACATTTATGAATGACTGGCTACTCAGCTTGGGACTCGGAGTGGCAGTGGGACCTGGCAGCTCCTCTTTAAAACCGGAGACTAATGTGTGTGTTAAGTAGAACTTCTTGTTTAATTAGACGTCTTTTTTCTTGCAATTTCAGATTTCAGGATAAGGATTCTGAATAAGCTCACCATTTAGGTTGTGTTCATGCCTGATGGATGTTGTGGTGGACTGGATTCTAGCATATATGTTGATAAATATTTTGTACGTCTTTATTGGTAAGCTAGACAAAGCAAATGTTATGTCTGATGGTGTTTCAGGAGGCCTGTTTTACTTCGTTGATGAGAACAGCAGTGCTTTGCTGTTTGCCCTTCCAGCCAAGGCCTTTACGACTGACTCAGGATGTGACATTGGGGGGTTATGCATCAGACCAGCTTGGCAAGGGTTACTGGGCTTATGTGAGTCTATAAGCCATCACCTGCAGGAAGGCCACAAACTGACTGAACATGATGAGCTGAGGGGGATGAGTTGGACCTGAGCGCTTTCATTGTTTAATGAAACTAAATGAATTCAATTGGTTTTATGGCCACAAGAGGGCGCCACAGATCCTAAACCTCACACTCAATTATTACCCAACACTTGCTATTTAAATGCCAACCAGAATACTGAAAACTAACGGATTCTCTTCCTCCTTCCGCCTCCAGTTGAGTGTCGCCCGCTGCCTCCCGACTGTGGGCTTCTTTCAGATTGAACCCCGGGACTGCTTCTGGTACCCCAGGATTTGATCATCCGAAGCACTTCCAGTTCAGATGGAACCCGGGGGGTAGACCTCCCTTGGCAGTGGCACCCAAAGAACCCAACAGGGTTTTATTTCTGTACTCCAAGTCCCATGCCATCCTGTGGGTTAAGCCTAGAGGAGCACCGGTCCTGTCAGGGGGAATGAACTGCTCCCTGCATTTACATTCACCCTGTCCACTTCTTACTTTTCTCTCTCCGTCCCGGGATGATGAGTGTAAGGCGTGCCAGCTGGGTCGAGTCTCAACTGCCACTCTCCTTCCACTATGGCCTACGGTCTGGGCAAGAATTCATCCTCCATTCCAGCTGGGATGCCCGTCCTTTCTGTCAGGCACTTACAGTCTGAAGCATGCCTGTTAATGGTTGGTTTTGAATTGGAGGCCATTCTGTACTACAACATCCCATTGGTTTGTGTTTTGTGGTAAGAGTGGCATAAACTTGGTCACCTTGCCTTTACCACTCTGTCTCTCTCTCTCTCTCTCTCACCCTTACCATTTGGCCATGGAGAGAAGACCATTATGATGACAACTCTGTCTCAGCAGCCATGTTGCCCAGTTTCAATCCTCCATTCAAAGGCCATGTGGTAGCAAAGCCAGCTGGACTGAAGATAAGCTGAGAGCCCCCAATGGACGCAAGATGCACAGCTACATAGGCTGAAAGGGTCCTTTAAAAACAATCCCGAGCCATAGTGACTCCTTTTTAACAATTGATCTCCTCTGACACCAGTGCCCACCAGCAGGCCCAGTCAACCATAACGCGACTCAGATCCCCATTGCCAGTCCCTCGGCGTGCAGTGGGGCACCACACCAAGCCTTGCACCGTCTCCTGTCCATCACCACAGCATGGCCTTAAGATGGGCGCTCAGTCGTCCCTCTTCCCAGGTTGCTAAGCAGGAGCCACAACTGCACCTCAAGTGCCAGCCATGCACTTCTACTGGAGGTGTCTTCTTGACCGCCTGCTATCATTCTGCTCACATGGGCTCCTCCGACATCCTGCCTCTTTCTTTTTCTTTCACTTACAATCTTCCTTTAACCCCCAATTGTGAAGGCGTGATCAGCCAGACACCCCAATCAACCTTGGAGTGGCACGTGCACCTGCACCCGCATGGAGTCCTGTGCACTCTGAGATTCCTGATTATTTATTTAAAATTGCACTTCACCGTGAACCTCTCTTATCACAGCCACCTGTTGGATTAACAAATGCAAGGCATTTTATTACTACAAATGTTTGTGGTGTGCCATCTGTTGGAATGACAAATGCAAGGCATTTTATTACTACAAATGTTTGTGGTGAGCCATCTGTGGAAATGGCAAATGGAAGGCATTTTATTACTACAAATGTTTGTGTTGCACCATCTGTTGGAATGATAAATGCAAGGCATTTTATTACTACAAATGTTTGTGGTGTGCCATCTGTTGGAATGACAAATGCAAGGCATTTTATTACTACAAATGTTTGTGGTGCACCATCTGTTGGAATGACAAATGAAAGGCATTTTATTACTATGTGTTTGTGGTGCACCATCTGTTGGAATGACAAATGCAAGTCATTTTATTACTATAAGTGTTTGTGGTGCGCCATCTGTGGGAATGGCACATGCAAGGCATTTTATTACTACAAATATTTGTGGTGCACCATCTGTTGGAATGACAAATGCAAGGCATTTTATTACTACAAATGTTTGTGGTGTGCCATCTGTTGGAATGATAAATGCAAGGCATTTTATTACTACAAATGTTTGTGGTGTACCATCTGTTGGAATGACAAATGCAAGACATTTTATTACTACAAATGTTTGTGGTGCACCATCTATTGGAATGACAAATGAAATGTATTTTATTACTATAACTATTTGTGATGTGCCATCTGTTGGAATGACAATGCAATGAATTGCATTTGCTACAATTGTTTGTGATGTGCCATCTGTTGGAAAGACAAATTCAATATGCAGTATGTGTGCAGTGATCTCATTATTAACAAAGGGAATCATGCACAAAAATGAAAAAATTAAATAACCATTTGCCAGTTTTGTCAACTGGCCATAGCTCAGCAGTTCATTAATGGACAGATATTGCTGGTTTCAATTTATGCTAATCAGTTTCTACTTTGTTTTCTGTGTGTTTTAACAAATCTATTTTTATGTGTACTAATTTTGCATTTAGTAATTTGTAATTGTACCTTGTCAAATCTACACTCCAATGTTACTCGAGACAATGTCACTGGATTTTGCACCTGCACTCGGTGAAGAGAGCTATATAAAAACAAACTGAATTACATTGAATTGAATTGAATTTGCTTATATTTATTGCAAGTTAAAGCAACAAATAATATCGGAGCATACTATGTACTTGTTTGTTACATTTTCTATTTATACCGGAAGCCTTTAACTGTCACATTATCATGAGACTAGCTGTGCTACCCATCTAAAACAGGTTGAAATCTAAATGATCAATGTAGACCTCAGCATTAATGTCTGCATTGAACCATCTATTGGAGTGTATTTTGTAATGGTAATAAAATATGTTGCATTTGTCATTCCAACAGATGGCACATCACAAGCATTTGTTGTAATAAAATGCCTTGCAACAAGTGTTTGTGATGCACCATTTGTTGGAATGACAAAAGCAATGCACATGTCTCTGTTATATGCTATTTGGTATTGGATTTGTAATAGCAGTGTTAATGTTGGTGATGAACCATCGGTTTTATAAATCTGATTTTTTTTTTTTTTTTTTTTAGCGGAGTGGGTATTTTCCTGTTTTTGGTGTAGGTGCATTTTCATGCTTGAAATTGCGTAATATTTTATAAAAGGGGCCCATGTTCCTTGATTTTGCTGATTTATAAGTTGCAGACAATTCGTTCTACCCCAAGTTCTGGCTCCAGTAAAAATGTGAGTAAAATCGATCTGGTATTAAGTCGATTCAATTCTATTATGCTAGCCCTGTTAGTATTATTTAATTTTTTGTTTCCATTTCTCACCTGTGCATTTTCCCTTTCATGTATAGTATAAGGATACAAAACTCTGAATTATAAATGCTCACGTTTTTTTCTTGCACCTTTCCGAAAGCAGCACCCCAGTAAAGACCAACTCAATCAGCTAAAAGCAGCATTAAGGTGAAAGAGAATTTATTTAGTAAATCCAGCAGCCATTTTTAATTCATATGTACAGTTCTTTCTTATTTCAAGAACATTCATAGGAACCATTAGTAACTTGGAAGGAGGAAGATGGAGGCCAAGGGGGCAACGGTAAACGGAACTGATATGAGGTAAGTGAGGTGGATGAGGCAGCTGAATGAGAAGGGCAGATGGGGAAAGAAAGCCTGAGCAGCACTTAGAGACAGGGAGTGAAGCCATAGTAGATGACGAGCTGTACAGAGCAGTCCCAACCAAGCCCCGGTCTTCTCTGTTTTTTGTTTTTTTGGGGGGGGCCTACTCACATAATTAAGGGAGCCATCTTATGGGGACGTTGCCTTTTCTTCTTCCCCCTGCACCACATAGTTAACTTTTGCTTTAATCATCAGTGGCCGCTCTTTGAAAATGCAACTGCAAGTGTCCAAGAATCTTCTTTAGTGGACTGTGGGGGACTCATCCTTCATTTCAGGCGGGCATCTGTGTGATGTCAAACCCACCCAATCCCTGTAGACCCCCTGCCCTGCCAATACCCGATCTTCTGAGTCCTGTAGCTTCAATCTGCCTGCCACTCAACAGTCAGTAGAGTCCATTTCAGGTGAGCAATTTGAAGATGATGGTGTCCGATCCAAGGGGTGAGCCCTACTGCCTCCTCCTCCTCCTCCTAATTTATTCCTCCTTTCTTGCATCCCATCATTTGGTAGACAGGGTGTAGCAGCCCTGCTGATGCCACTGCATGTCCCTCAGGCGGCGGATGGACTGAATTTGAGGAGTACGGGCGCCCCACTCATTCCAGTGGCGGTAGTCGCCCTTCTCCAGGAGGTACTGGTAGCCACGGTATCCTGGGTATTGGTAGGCCACAAACCTAGAAGAGAAGCCCACAGGGTAAGGAGGTGGTTTGCATTTTTTTTTTTACTAAGTGAAAGAATCGTCTCCATCTTGAGTGTCTGGGTTTTCATCCTGGCACAGAGAGACTTCAAACTCTTGGGTGGGCATGTCATGTCAATTTCCAACCCACTTAATCCGGACCAGGCTGGCGAGGGGATGCTGGAGCCTATGCTAGCAAGTGTGGGGGTCCAAGGTGGGAAAAGACCCTGGACAGGCACTGTCTTAACATATGGGCACAACAGGCACTGGCTGAGGGCCCTCAGGTTCGTTTCTGATGCCTACTTATGTTTCTGCTATCAAAACAGGAGCCCCAGTGCACGACTTTGCCCAGGGGGCTTATGATGCTGTTAAGATGGTCCGAGCTGCCAGTCCATCACAAGGCAAAAAAACACACACCCACTGGGACCAATTTAGCGTCACCAGTTCAGCTAAGGCCAAGGATCTGCGCTGGTATCTGGAATGTTCCAATCTCCTGTTACTGTCAAAAGAGATCCTACTCTGCTGGGCCCCTGAGCGAGGCCCTTAACTTGTAATTGCTTCTTGTACAATGGATGACCTCGAGCTCTGACTCCAAGGGGTATGCGAAAACTAACAAATTCCTAATACAAGAAATTATATAAGGTGGGAGGCCCTGGGATGTGAAGACTTGTTTCCTTATTGGGGGGCATCAGCACTACCAGTGCACCACCGCCCCATCCAGGTGACAGTATTACCGTGTTAGTCACTTATTGAGGCACAGTCTGGCGCATACTTACGTTCCACAGCCGACATTAATACTGCCAACGCGATCGGTGAAGCCGTATGAGAACAGACTGGGGACGTCGTCATCCATGATCTCCATCTTCCGGCCTTTGAATTCCCCGATTTCAAAAAGACAGATCTTGTGCTTCTCTGGGTCCTGCAGAGTGGAGGGGTAATGCAGTAAGGGAAGAATTTTTAATCTCGAAATCAGAACAGAGACAACATCAAATCTACCCAGGCCCGGATTTAGTGTTGGGGGCTATCCCAGCAGCCCTGTACTTAGCCCATTATAGAGCCCATTCATACACATCCGTGGAGTCAATTTGGAGCAATATACCTTTGGGGATAAGTGGAATACAACCATGAACGTCCAAAAGACCACCCAGTAACACTTGGGTGGTGGGGGGGGGGCCACACCAATTATCTGGGGACGGCATTTGACCCCCTGTGAGGCAACGGCGCTATGCACTGTGCCACCCGACCACGTGAAGACCAGGAAACCGAAACGTTGGTCAGTAACCTACCATGCGGACGGGGCGGAAGGACATCATGTATTCATTTCTGTAGCTGTTGCTCCAGGAATCCCATCGTGGATATTCTCCTTTCTCCAGGATGAACATCTCTCCGCAGAAATTGATCTGTTCATAGCCCACCCAGCTGAAAGAATGGGAGAATGAGAGGTCAGGAACACGGCAATCCTTAAAATGCCTATCGAGATTTCTGAGTCTGAATGTTCAAGGCTGGCTGTGAATGGAGGACAAAGACAGAGCAGCCCCTCTGTAATGGAAGATGTGGCCTGAATGGGACACTGAGGACCATCAGCTTTGTCAAAAATCAGTAAAAGCACACGAGGGAAGCAGATATTGCGATACAAATGAATGATCACATCCATCCATCCATTTCATAGAAGGAAGGAACCAAACCTGCATGAGATAACAGTCCATCGCAGGGAGGCCTCACCCCATACATCCACACTTGGTGATCCCAGACCTGC
The DNA here is from genome assembly GCF_900747795.2 of Erpetoichthys calabaricus. Classification (NCBI taxonomy): domain Eukaryota; kingdom Metazoa; phylum Chordata; class Cladistia; order Polypteriformes; family Polypteridae; genus Erpetoichthys; species Erpetoichthys calabaricus. Next base: position 158,591,879 of record NC_041403.2, read on the forward strand.
TTAGAATGACCCCAAAGTGTGTGTTTTTGGTGAAATGAGAAGTAACTGCAGTGCAATACCCCAAGAAAACCTGTGTAGACGCGGGCAGAACATTAAAATTCCACACAGACACAGGTTAGAGGTTGAACCGGGGTCTCCTGGAAATGTGGGGGTAGGGGCTCGAAGTGCTAAACAGTGGACCCCCATAAGAAGATCCAGCAGGTGGGGATGGCATTCTAGCCCACTGGGAGGCAGTGTATGCGTGAAACTCAAACTCAGGGGGTCTGAGGGTCCCGACTCCTTACCCATACATTGCATTCAGGAAGTCTTCCGACCCCTTCCCTTTCTGCACTGTAGACTTCCTTTTCAATGCCATCTTGGCCCATCGATCTACACTCATCATGACAAAAATGTTTGCAAATGTGTTACAGAGATTTCAGTTTTTTGATCTTTAAGTATTGGGGGACACTCAGACTTGCGCTCAGGTGCCTCCTGTTTGCTTTGATGCTCCTTGAGATGTTTCTAGAACTTGAGTGGAGTCCACCTGTGTCAAACTCAATTGATTGAACGTTGTTTAGAAAGGCACACATGTACCCGCGTACAGATGGTCCCATGTCAGGACAAAAACCAAGCCAAGGAACCCTCTGAAGACCCCTGTGATCACATTATGGTGAGGCCCAGATAAGAGCACGGGGATGGAACCATTTGTAAGTGTTCCCAGGGGCGCAGTGGTCTCAATAATTGTGAAATGGAAGAAGTTTGGAGCCACCAGGACTCTTCCTAGAGTGGACCAGCTGGCTAAACTGAGTAACTTGGCAGAAGTCGTTGGTCAGGGAGGTGACCAAGAACTGAGTGGCCACTCTAACAGAGCTTCTGAAGTCCTCTCTGTTGAGATGAGAGAACCTTTTGAAAGAGTAACCAACTCAGCAAGTCCTCATCTATCAGGCGCATAGGAGAGCCCACATGGAGTTTGCCAAATGGCATTTAAAGGACTCGGAGAACGGGAGGAGAAATATTCTCTGGTGTGATGAGACAAAAATTGAACTCCAAGCATGGCGTCTGACAAACACCTGGCACTGCTCATCATCTACCTAATGCCGTCATGGTGGTGGCAGCATCATGTTATGGAGGGCAGGGAATTGAGGGATGCATGAGGGCAGCCAAATCCAGAGAGGTCCCTGAAGGAAGCCTGCTGCAATGTGCCCGTGACCTCAGACGGTGATGACGCTTCACCTTTCAGCACAATGACGACCTGAACGCTATGTGGGACAATCTGTGATTGTCCTCGAGTGAGCCAACCAACACTTAAACCCCATGGAACATCTGTGGAGGGATCTGAAGATGCTTTTCCCATCCAGTCTAATTGGGGCCACAAAGAAGAGGTCACAACTGCCCAAATCCAGGGGTGCAAAGCCTGTAGAGATTTACACCAAAAAAAGACTCAAAGCTGGAATTGATGCCTAAGGGGCTTCCGCCAAGCACTGAATTAATGGTCGGAATCGTTACAATAATGAGAGATTTCAGTCTGGGATTTATAATACATTGGTCAAAAGTTTTCACTTTGTCATTTTAGGTGTTGGCGATGAGCAAAAATGGTAAATTGATGTATTTATTTTTTTGGTATTTGGTACAGTGTAATAATCCCTGAAGGGAAATTGTCTTATTGCCTGACCTTGATGGGGGGCTTGTTTTAGAGGGCAGGGTCTTATCCTCTTAAATTAAATCAACAAAATGATAAAGTATGCAGAAAGTGAAGACTTTCCGAATCTGCTGCACTTCCTCCTTATCTGAGGTGTTCTGTTACCCCCTTGCCCCCCCATGAACCGTACAACATATCCCAAAGCTTCATTAATAAAACTTACGGTCCGCATTCAATTCTGATGGACCGGATCCTGTCAAAGCCGCTCTCGCACATGTTCATGCATTCGTTGGAAAACTCCATGCAGCGACCCTGGAAATTCTCCTGGTCGAAAATAAACATCTGTGGAGGGTAAAAGAAGTAAAATGAGATACGAGTCCGAGATGACACCATCTTGGAGCTTGACTGAGACAGCAGATCACAACATAACTGCAAAAAAGCTAGAAGGCCATCATCTCAAATGATCGTCCCTCACAAGTCCAACTGTGTAGAACATTCCAGACTAGCATTTGTGCAAAGCCGCTCTACACAGGGCAGGCTCTTGGGCAGCTGGAGCCTCGCCTGACGGCATCAAACCTAACAATACAATACAATTTATTTCTGTAGAGTCCAAAATCACACAGGCAGTGTGCTTTAACAGGCTCTGTCTTTCGACAGCCTTGACTGTCTAAGAAGACAAGAAAAAATAGAAAACAACTCTTAACGGGTGGCCAGTCCATCACAGGGCATACTGGTGCCCATACTATTGACACCCTCACTGGTCCAGTTGGCTTAACGTGAATCTCTGGTTTCAGATAGCCAGCTTGACAGTTCAGGCCCCCCCACTTTTGACTTGCTGCATGGCCCTGAGGAGATCACATAGCCGCTCAGTGCTCCAGTACTAAAACCCATTTGTGAAAATAGTCTGGTGTTTAAAGTGCCACTCATTATAGAAAGGATGCTTGATTTAGAATATGAAATGAAACCAAAGAAAAAGAAAACAAGGGACACGTGGAAAAAAAATCTACAAAGGCAGAGAAGCAAAGGTCTACTGATCCAGGAGGAGACATCGCGGTAACATCACTGACTCATCATTGATTCAGCCATGGTTTTCTGCGCATGCTTATTTTAATAAGATAGGAAGCAACCTTAGACAGGGTGCCAGTTCATCACAGGGTACACTCGTTCACCTGTATAAGTCGAGTCCAATCTGGAGTCGCCAATCAAGCGGAATTTGATTAGAATGTTGGGAAAACTGAACACAGGCATGGCCAGAACATTCATAATCGACACAGATGGTGGGTTTGAACTGAGGACACTTAAACACTGTGCCCCATGCCAACCACAATACCAGTCATTCTAAAATGCGATGTTTTACTACATCCTTACAGCTTCTGTAATGGCCCCCATCTACTTGTCACTGGTTTCTTTAGTCCCTTCCAAGGCCTCACAGCGTACTCAGTGAACTTTCAGAGGACCCCTTTCTAATCCACTAACACCTTGACAATCTCCTGACCATTACGACATCGCCATTAAGCCGTTTAGATAGCTGTCTGGTCTGATTCATCCCAGCCCTTCAAGAGTTTTTCACAAGAAGCCCATCAGTTTGCCTCACCTTATAGTTGGAGCCCATCTCCAATTTCTTGTGCTGAGTACTTTTACCGTCAGTCTGTGAAGGAGTCTTAGAGCTCTTCTCTCCTGTAGCTGACATTGTGTGAGGATGTGTTATTTGTAGTTTATCTGGCAAAAGAACAAAAAAAATAAGCAGTGTAAATTATCAACAGAACTAAAGAGATCACCTTAGCATATGGAGAACGCAAGAGAGAAAGAGAAAGAACTTAAGGGTTTAGCATCACCGACACCACCAGTGAGTTCCACTCCATATGCTCAGTAACCCTCTGTAGGTCCATTTCTCACCTGACTGTGGGGTTCAGATCTCTGCTGGGGTTCAGGAGGCTGCAGATTGTGTATGGGGTAGGCCTTGCCCTGCATTTTATACTCTGGCGCAGGGCGCTAAGGGATTAGAGGCACTGAATAGAAACTGCTGCACTGGCAGAGAGGTTAGAATGAAATCGACGAGCTCATCAGAGCCAAAGGGAGACGGGTGGGGGGCGGGGAGGGGAGCGGACCACTGAACAATATGGAGACTTGGTCAGCACTCCTGCTTCTGCCTGTGGGATTACATGCATTGTGCATTACATATATATATAAAATATATACTGTATATATACATATACATATATATATACAGAATATATGTATGTGTGTGTGTGTGTCTGTGTATAAATATTTATATATTTATATCAGGGTAATTACATTCACGGCATTCGTAGTCTGTGTCACAATCTGATTGTATGGGTGATTACCTACCAGGTAACGCTTGTGGTTGGCCAGCAAGTCTGCTAACATCCGCCACGGTGCCCTCAGTTGTGAGAAGCAGATCATAGACGTTACCTGGTAGGTAACCACCCATACAATCAGATTGTGATTCAGACTACGAATGCCGTGAATGTAATTACCCCGATCTACATGCTGTCAAATAAACGAACCACACGCCGTGGCGCAACGTTAGGGGCTTCGCCTCTGGCGCTGACGTCCGAGATTCGATTCCCGAGAGGGAGTGCAGTAGAGTGTGTACGCCTAATAAGCCCAGAATTAGGGCGAAACATGTGTCGCGTACTCTTTGTATTATTTGACAGTAAACTATTTCAACCATTCTATGATCTACTTCTCACAACTGAGGGCACTGTGGCGGATGTTAGCAGACTTGCTGGCCAACCACAAGCGTTACCTGGTAGGTAACCACCCAAATAATCAGATTGTGACACACACTACGAATGCCGTGAATATATGTGTGTGTGTATAAATATATATATAGGCCTATGTGTATATATATATATGTGTGTGTGTATAAATATATATATCTATACTAATAAAAGGCAAAGCCCTCACTCATCACTAATTGTCCAACTTCCCGTGTAGGTGGAAGGCTGAAATTTGGCAGGCTCATTCCTTCCAGCTTACTTACAAAAGTTAGGCAGGTTTCATTTCGAAATTCAAAGCGTAACGGTCATAACTGGAACTTCATTTTGTCCATATACAGTAATGGAATGCAGCTCGCTGGCCATGAGAGGCGGGGTTGCGGGGGTTGCGTATCGCATCATCACGCCTCACACGTAATCACGTGAACTGACTGTGAAGGAGAAAGGACGGCCTTATATGGCGTTCGTTTATAAAACAGCGGACAGGCTGTGTAAAGGCAGCTTCACAAAAAAACAGATCTTTAACAAATTGTTATTGGTATATTTTCCCTCAATTTAAAAAGGTTTTCTTTTCTTCTTAATTAAAATTTAAAAGCAGAACTTCACCGCTGCGAAGCCCCTCTAGCGCTGATGTCCGAGGTTCGATTCCCGTAAGGGAGTGCAGTGAGTGTGTACGCCTGATGAGCCAAGAATAAGGGGGAAAGACGTGTCGCGTACTCTTTGCATTATTTGACAGTAAACTATTTTCAACCATTCTATGATCTGCTTCTCACAACTGAAGGCACCGTGGCTGATGTTAGCTGACTTGCTGGCCAACCATAAGCGTTACCTGGTAGGTAACCACCCATACAATCAGATTGTGATTCAGGCTACGAATGCCGTGAATGTAATTACCCCGATCTACATGCTAGAGAAAACCTAAATGAAGAAGAAACAGTTTGCACTATCTAAAAAGGAGAAACCCTCATTTATAAAGGTTTGCTGCAGATGACTTAACTGAAAATAAATGAATAGTTCCTATGTGTATAATACATATTTATCTATTTGACTTATGCCGTTATTCCAGCAACTTGCAACATCTGAGGTACAATTTGTTACATTACTTTTGTTTTTTGCAGCACAGGCAGGTGAAGTGACTTCCTCAGGGTCACACAGTGGTGTCAGTACCAGGATTTGAACTGACAAGCTCCGGGTTTGCTGAAATATTACTGAAGAAAGAAAAAAAACGAAAACGGGCAAATGGGGCTATGCATACAAATGTCCATCCATCCATTATCCAACCCGCTATATCCTAAATACAGGAGCCAATCCCTGCCAACACAGGGCACAAGGCAAGAAACAAACCCCGGACAAGGTGCCAGCCCACCACAGGGTGCACACACCCACACACCAGGGACAATTTAGAATCGCCAATGCACCTAACCTGCATGTCTTTGGACTGTGGGAGGAAACCGGAGTACCCGGAGGAAACCCAGACAGACACGGGGAGAACATTCAAACTCCACGCAGGGAAGCGAACCCGGGTCTCCTAACTGGCACCTTTCACTGCGCCACCATACCGCCCGCATACAAACTTAAAAGGTTTAAATAAAACAGAAATATATACCTTTATTTTTACTTCCTTAACTTGTGGAGGGTGTATCCTGTAGCAAAGCCCTAAGTTTTTTTTTCTCCCTCTCATGTAACAATCACAGCCCGTGTTACAATGCACTATGTATGTGTATATGTATATATGTGTATGTGTGTGTGTATGTATGTGTATATATGTATGTGTATATATATGTTGATATGTGTATATATATATGTATACATATGTGGATGTGTATATGCATATATATATATATATATATGTATATATATGTATATGTAGATATGTATATATATGTATATATGTATATGTATGTATATATATGTTTACATAACCTCTTTAAAACACTACTTCTCCGCTGCGAAGCGCGGGTATTTTGCTAGTGTATATATATGTGTGTGTGTGTGTATAAATATATATACTGTATGTATATATATATTTGTGTGTGCATAAATATATATATGTATATTGTTTATATATATATATGCGTGTGTGTATAAATAAATATATATATGTGTGTGTATAAATATATATATATATATATATATATATATATATATATATATATATAGTTTATTTATATATATGTATGTGTGTGGGTGTGTCTGTGTACTGTATATATCCATCCATCCATTCGAGATCAGGTCGTGGGGGCAGCAGCTTGAGCAGAGATGCCCAGACTTCCCTCTCCCCGGCCACTTCTTCTAGCTCTTCCTGGAGAATCTCAAGGCGTTCCCAGGCCAGCCGAGAGACATAGTCCCTCCAGCATGTCCTGGGTCTTCCCCTGGGCCTTCTCCCAGTTAGACGTACCCGGAACACCTCAGCAGGGAGGCGTCCAGGAGGCATCCTGATCAGATGCCCGAGCCACCTCATCTGACTCCTCTCAATGCGGAGGAGCAGCGGCTCTACTCTGAGCCCCTCCCGGATGACTGAGCTTCTCACCCTATCTTTAAGGGAAAGCCCAGACACCCTACGGAGGAAACTCATTTCAGCCGCTTGTATTTGTAATCTCGTTCTTTCGGTCACTACTACTGTTCCTTGTGCCCTGTGTTGGCTGGGATTGGCTCCATCAGACCCCCGTGACCCTGTGTTTGGATTCAGCGGGTTGGAAAATGGATGGATAGATAGATAGATAGATAGATAGATAGATAGATAGATAGATAGATAGATAGATAGATAGATAGATAGATAGATAGATAGATAGATAGATAGATAGATAGATAGATAGATAGATTTATTTGTCCCCAGGGGGAAATTTGACTTTTTACTCAACCTGTAGCAGATGAGGCCTAACATAACATCCATCCATCCATCCATCCATCCATTTTCCAACCCGCTGAAACCGAACACAGGGTCACGGGGGTCTGCTGGAGCCAATCCCAGCCAACACAGGGCACAAGGCAGGAACCAATCCCGGGCAGGGTGCCAACCCACCGCAGTAACATAACATTAAGATTTTTATTATTTAATAACATTTTCTTTTCATATCATAGCAATGTCATGTTGGCTCCCGTTATTTGTGCACCCTGTACAGTCTTTTTTTAGTTTCCACACCCACGTGATGTATGGGATCCATGACATCATGCATACACAGGATTTAAAATGGCGGTTGCGCAGCTCACTACACCTAATACTGAATTCCATTGACTTCGGAAGTCAGATGTTGAAGCTGGGAATGATGTTACACCTGAATTGACTGCATTCCTGTAAAACATTTGTGAAAACAATATGGGCACCTCCAGGAAAACCTTAATGGAACTGTATATGTCTCTGTTATATGCCGTTTGCTATGGGAAACATCAAAGCTGAGCTGAGGGCCCGATGCTCTGCCATGAAAGCCATGAAACCCACCCGAGGAATCACAAACACCTGAGACGCAAAACATTATGGTGCCCTGAAATGGGAGAACCACATATTAAAGTGTTATGTGACCAAAATATATGGATATTCCTTTAAATGAAAGTCTGCCATGTGTAGTTTAATTACGATATCAAGGAAAAATGTGACTTTGTCCCAAAAATTATGGAGGGCCCTGTATGCAGTTTACTGTAAAAAAAAAAAAAGTGCCATGTGCAAAAACGGGATTATTTTTGTCCGCATATTTATGTTAATTTCAATCAATATGGTGGCACAGTGTTAGCGCTGCTGCCTTGCCTTGCAGTATGGAGACCATGATTTGTGTCCCATGTCTGCAGGGGGTTTCCTCCGGGTGCTTCAGTTTCCTCCCACAGTTCAGAGACATGCCAGTTTGGTGGACTGGTGACGCTCTATTGGCCTGAGCGGGTGTGTGTGTGTGTGTGTGTTCTCTTGTGATGGACTGGCACCCTTTTCAGAGGATTGTTCCCACTTTGTGGACTATGCTTACTGGGATAAACTCCAACCCTCCGTGACCCTGCTCAGGATTATGTGGGCTTGGAAAATAGTATGGCCTGGTATGCTATAATAATAATAATAATAATAATAATAATAATAATAATAATTCAATAAATTTATAAAGCACTTTTCTCGCTTCTCAGTGCACTTCAGTGAGTGATGAGCCATCGCTAATGTGTAACATCCTCCTGGATGATGTGGTTGCAGCCATTATTGCACCAGTACACTCACCACACATTAACTATTAGCTGGTGAAGCACATGCATATACTATATGTGGATGGGTGGAAGTATTACTGGATTACTGTATGAAGTGTAGGGGAGCCAGCCAGGTCTCCCCTTTCAAATGTAGTGGCAAATAAAAAGTAAATCTAACATAAACATTCCTTTCAGCTTTATCTAAAGGGGCTCTTAGGAGTGGGTCACAGATTTGGGAGTCACTTCCTCTGTGCAGTTCGGTTCCAAATGAGGTGTCAACATTCGGGAGCATCAGCTTCTTATGGTTCTCTGGCCAGAAGGAATGGAGTTGGTTCCCCTCAAGGGACATCTTCTTGCTGCTTTTAAGTAGAATAAAGACAACACTGTTAGTTGCAGTGCCCTCTCATACCCCGGCAGGGTGTTGTATGCCTTGGATGATCCCTGAAGGTGTCCCTCTGATATGCATGTATGACTATCTATCTACAGTTAGGTCCATAAATATTTGGACAGAGACCACTTTTTTCTAATTTTGGTTCTGTACATTACCACAATAAATTTTAAATGAAACAACTCAGATGCAGTTGAAGTGCAGACTTTCAGCTTTAATTCAGTGGGGTGAACAAAATGATTGTATAAAAATGTGAGGCAACTAAAGCATTTTGTTAACACAATCCCTTCATTTCAGGGGCTCAAAAGTAATCGGACAATTGACTCAAAGGCTATTTCATGGGCAGGTGTGGGCAACAGCTCATTATCCAAAGCATAGCACATCATCTGTAAAACACGGTGGAGGGAGGCAGTGTGATGGCTTGGGCGTGCATGGCTGCCAGTGGCACTGGGACACTAGTGTTTATTGATGATGTGACACAGGACAGAAGCAGCCGAATGAATTCTGAGGTGTTCAGAGACATACTGTCTGCTCAGATCCAGCTAAATACAGCAGTCAAATTGATTGGGCGGCGTTTCATGATACAGATGGACAATGAGCCAAAACATACAGCCAAAGCAACCCAGGAGTTTATTAAAGCAAAGAAGTGGAAAATTCTTGAATGGCCAAGTCAGTCACCTGATCTTAACGCAACTGAGCAGGCATTTCACTTGTTGAAGACTAAACTTCAGACAGAAAGGCCCACAAACAAACAGCAACTGAAAGGCCTGGCAGAGCATTAAAAAGGAGGAAACCCAACATCTGGTGATGTCCAGGAGTTCAAGACTTCAGGCTGTCATTGCCAGCAAAGGGTTTTCAACCAAGTATTAGAAATGAACATTTTATTTCTAGTTATTTAATTTGTCCAATTACTTTTGAGCCTCTGAAATGAAGAGATTATGTTAAAAAAATGCTTTAGTTGCCTCACATTTTTATGTAATTGTTTTGTTCACCCCACTGAATTAAAGCTGAATGTCTGCACTTCAACTGCATCTGAGTTGTTTCATTTAAAATTCATTGTGGTAATGTACAGAACCAAAATTAGAAAAAAGTGTTCTCTGTCCAAATATTTATGGACCTAACTGTATATATATGTATGTATGTATGTATGTATGTATGTATGTATATATATATATCTGTATATATACTGTGAAGGACAGCCTGTGTCCTTACCAAACTGGGACACCCTCAGAATGAAAAGACTGGGGGAGAGTGTGCACAGGAACTGATCTCCCCAGGGTTGCAGCAGTGCCTCAGATTCCCCCAGGGCACCATGGGACATGGAGCTCTTCAACTCAGGCCTGTTGTGTTCCATGGGTGCCTTCAGGGGGGGAGCCTTACTTCATGGTATTTGCATCTCACCTGGAAGTGCTTTCGTACCACATCTGCAGAAGACTGGAAGTGCTCCCGGCTGGAAGATAAAAGGAGCTGCCTGCCTCAGAGACGATATATATATATATACACACACACACATATATATATACATACATATATATATATATATATACATACATATATATATATATATATATATATATATATATATATATATATATATATATGACAGCAACACTCATAACAATGACAACACAATTACATATATATATATGTAGATATGTGTATATATATATGTGTCAATCTATCTATCTATGTATGTCTATATATATATATATATATGTATATGTGTATATATATATATATGTATATATATGTGTATATATATGTAGATGTGTATATATGTAGATATGTAAATATTTATGTATATATATGTGTCTGTGTGTGTATATGTATATATATATATATATATATATATATATATATATATATATATATATATATATATATATATATATATATATATGTGTGTGTATGTGTGTGTGTGTGTTTATGTATGTGTATATATATGTTGATATGTGTATATATATGTATATATATGTGGATGTATATATGTATATATATATGTGGATGTGTATATGTATATATATATGTAGATATGTGTATATGTAGATATGTATATATATGTATATGTATATAGATGTTTATGTGTGTGTGTGTATATTTATATATATATATATATATATATATATATATATATAAAAGACAGCAACACTCATAACAATGACAACACAATTACATTGACAATCATGTTACGTTATTTTTAAAATGTTTCCTTTTTTTTCATAACCTCTTTAACACACTACTTCTCCGCTGCGAAGCGTGGGTATTTTGCTAGTGTATATATTATATTATAAAATAAATGTGTCAGTTTACATGTGGTCTAAGGGATGTATTTAAACATTGGGTTAGAAATTAAATTACTATGTATTTTTATTTTTACACTATTGTCTGTTCATCCATGTTCAGTTCTAATCATGTCCTGTTCTAAACTCCCTGTCCCTCATTCCCTAATTTGAACAATCCTTGACTAAGCTACACATATGATTCCCAACACATCGGTGCCCCTCTGGTTCAAGACTTGAGCCACACATTAAGCCTTCTAATCTCCTCAGTCTTACCTGGACTAGCACATTATACAGACAGAACTTCACAGAAGACCACCTTGTTGGTCCTGCCCCTCAGCCTGGCACCAAAGTCTTTAAATTTGAATTGCAGACTAACCCTTATGTATGTCATTTGTTCCAACATGGACAATGACCACTGGAACAACACACACACACACACTGGCCAAAAGCCTACCCACCTTTCCAGGGAGGTCTCCCACCTGTTCACTCGGAAGACAACACACACCCTGCTGGACTCTCTGTCTCTGGAGCAAACCTGTTTTTCAATCCCTCTGATGATCGAGTCCCCAACTATCACCACCTCGCTCTTTCTGGGAAATGGTTTTGAGGCGGCCCGTTGGGCCTCCTCATGCCTGTCTACCACCTCAGGATCATCAGAGACACCGTCCAGCTCTGCAAGGACCTGAAAACAGTTTGACACTTCTAGTTCTGGTGTTGATGCCCCCGGACAGTGTGCACCATTTCGCTTGTGACTGTGACCCACCTATCTCTACCTGCCTGGTCTGGAGTCACCTCCCGCACCACTTTAGGGGTGCACACTATCTCTCTAAAGGACACCTGGGCCTGGTCTGCCAATTCTCTACTACAACGCAATAATTTAAATAATGTGATATAAACAATCAAGTCTAAAGATCTAAAGATGTTAAGTGTTCATTGCCAAATACTCATTATATCCATCCACTCTCTGAATTTGCTTTTCTCATTACAGGTTAACAAGACACATGTAGATAAACAATTCCAGTAAAAATGAGAGTTAATGATGTCACACTTTATGATAAAATGGACTGTTTTGTACGAGGCGGCCTGACACGTGTCAAGTCTCCTCTCTCTCTCTCTCTCTGTGCCTTTCTCTCTGCCTCAATCCTGTCATTTGTATGGGGATTTGGAATCTGGGGGGCCCCAGGTCCGTATGGCACTGGATTGTGCTGACACGCACACACACGCACACACACACACACACATGCGCTGTGCTGCGCAGACACTATTATTCAGACTCAACCTCCCTACTATACCACCCACCCCCCTCCACCCCCAACTCCCACCATAGGATTGCTGACCATGAGCTATGATTGGTGCCCACGTGTTTGCCATTGCAAGACTGGCCAGTATAAAACCAAGCAGCCAGCAGGCAGCACGACCTGAGACACCGGGGTGCTTGCCAAACAGTTCCTGTCCTTTAAGTGCCTGGTAAGAACCACAGAGGCGATTTTTGAAATGTCGTTATCTATTATTTTCTATTTTTACTCATTCAGCTATTCCGCACCTTCACTGTTTAATTAAGGAAGGAAATTTTGCTTTCACTGATCAGACGGGAAGTCGTAAATTAGCTTTCTTGGAACTACAGGCTGGTCAGGTCTCAAAAGTGACTGAGGGGGCAGCAGACGACCACAAGGGAGGATGTCACCTCAGTTCATCCGAAGCCCTTGAATAAATGTGCAGCTAGAGCTGAGGGGCTTTAATATGAAAAAATAAAAACAAAACCAGCCTGCCATTGATTAGTCTCTGCCAGGGTGAGCGTGTGTGACGCAGGACAGGTGTGGGGGGCACACATGGAGGAGATGTTGGCGTGCTTGATGTTAATGCTGAGGTCTGCTTCTGCTAATGAACTTCCCCATCATTCAGAGCAAAGTGAGGTGGACATAGAGACCTGATGAAAGAATTTGTCAGGAGCCGAGTGGAGGCCCACCATCTCACTATGTGTTACTCTGTGTCTCTGTGTGTGTGTGTGTGTGTGTGTGTCGGGGGGCCAGGTAGTACTTCTATATGCTAAGATTAGGAAAATCCAACTGGAGATCATTTCTCATCACTTTCTCCATTTTGCTTTCCACAGGTTTCTTATTGAATTTCAAGATGCAGAAGGTTGTTGAAAATCCTCAAGGAATGGGCTATGCACCTTTCTGGAAGGTAACAAACCAGTAGATCCACCATTTTATGAAGTCTGTCTTAGGTAGTGAAAGGCAAGGGGAAGGGTGTGTTGAGGTGAATCCCACCATTCCACACAAATGTCCATTCGCCTTACCAGCATCAAGTCTCAGGCAATATCCATTGCTGATTAGATTTGTGAAGTCTATCTAAGGTGGTGGAACAGGGACTGTGTTTTTGGGTGGCAAGGGGTTGGGGTGGGGGACATTTGAAGAGAATTCTACTAGAGATGTTCCACACTAATGTCCATCCCCCTTAGCGGCATCAAGTCTCAGGCAGAGAGGCAGGCAGGGGTTGTGTAGGGCATTTGAGGTAAATCCCACCATAAGTGGAACACCTGAACAAAGAGGAGATGTTCCGCACAAATATCCTGCTATCTTTACAGCGTCACAGGCAACTTCCAATGGCAGTTAGATTTGTGAAATCTACATAAGGTGGTGAAAGGGGGGCTGTGTGATGTTGGGGGGGGGGCTCCATTTGAGGAGAATCCCACTAGAAGTGGAACACCTGAACAAAGAGGAAATGTTCCACACAAATGTTCATTTACTTTAGTGTCATCAAGTCTCAGGCAGTATCCATTGCTCATTATATATATATAATATATGGATAGAGATATAGTGCCTTTCCCTATCTGTCTACCTATTTGTCTATAGGAAAAGGCACTATAAAATAGATAGGTAGGGAAATGAACAATATAGGATAGAAAAAGGCACTATATATAAAAGATAGATAGATAGATAGATAGATAGATAGATAGATAGATAGATAGATAGATAGATAGATAGATAGATAGATAGATGTGAAAGGCACTATATAATAGATAGATAGATAGATAGATAGATAGATAGATAGATAGATAGATAGATAGATAGATAGATAGATATGATAGGCACTATATAATAGATAGATAGATAGATAGATAGATAGATAGATAGATAGATAGATAGATAGATAGATAGATAGATAGATAGATAGATAGTTTTGTTTGTTCCCAGGGGGAAATTTGACCTGTAGTAGACTCGGCCTAACATAACATTAAGATTTTTATTAATTAATAACATTTTCTTTTTCATATCATAGCAATGTCATGTTGGCTCCCATTATTTGTGCACCCTGTGCAGTCTTTTTTTAGTTACCATACCCACGTGATGTATGGGACTTTAATTGATCCATGACATCATACATACGCAGGATTTAAAATGGCGGTTGCACAGCTCACTACGCCTAATACTGAGTTCCATTGACTTCGGAAGTCAGATGTTGAAGCTGGGAATGATGTTACACCTGAATTAACTGCATTCCTGTAAAACATTTGTGAAAACAATATGGGCGCCTCCAGGAAAACCTTAATGGAACTGTATATGTCTCTGTTATATGCCGTTTGGTATGGGAAACATCAAAGCAGTGTTAGTAATTGTGTTGCGTCATCTGTTAGAATGACAGGGACAGAACAACTGGACGGACACAGAAACTTATCCTTTTATTAAGGTGGATTCCTGGAGGACTGACCAGGGACTGGTTGTTAAGGTCCAGTAAGTAGCACCATACAATCCTAAATATGAAGGAATGAGACTCAGTGAGCCTTTTGAGTAACACAGCCCAGAAGCTATCTGAGGGACTTAGCCTTTTGATGGCTACAGAGGCCTCAGTAGGGATCATTTCCATTAAACACTAGACAGGCAGTCAGAAAAGAAAGAAAGAAAGAAAGAAAGAAAGAAAGAAAGAAAGAAAGAAAGAAAGAAAGAAAGAAAGAAAGAAAGAAAGGCATCATTGTGGACCTACCTGCTGTATCACAGAGCTATCAATGTAGAGAATATGGCCTACAGTCATAAGATGGTCTCCTGACCGTCATATAATGACCTACAGTATCAGCTTATACTACTTGTGATGCTTGACATTGGAAGCTTTTGTGAGCAAATATGAGTAAATAAGAATAGGTTAATAAATTTCCCATAGTTCTCCTTGGTCCTGATCTTCCAAATACCAAAATCCAAATACAGTAAAGGTGATTTGTGTTTAGATTTCTCTTCCGTACTGAAGGACACTCCATCTAATCCTTTTTGCTCACCCGGCCTCTTTCTTATCGGTTCGTATGCTTACAAGAATGCCCCACCTAGACACTTCTGTTCCGATTTATAAAACGCCCTTTCCCTGCAGATGGCCACTGACTCTTCTCCTTCATAATCCCCCATTGCTTTTGTTTCAGATGATTGTCTGGGAGCAGGAGCACTTCCAAGGAAAGTGTCAGGAGTTCACCTCAGAATGCACAAACATCATGAACTGCGGCTTCGATAACATCCGCTCACTTCGGGTAGAAAGTGGCGCGTAAGTTGTTCACCTGCTCCACCTCCTCTATTTGTCCTCCTCTCTCCTTACAGCCTCTCACACTCATTCTTTTATGTCATTCTTTCTTAGGTGGGTTGGATATGAGCACCATGATTTCCAAGGGCAACAGTTTATCCTGGAAAGGGGAGAGTACCCACACTGGTCTGGCTGGAGTGGCAGCCTGTCCTATCACGTTGAAAGGTTCATGTCCTTCAGGCCTGTCTACTGTGCAGTACGTTCCAATGTTCTCTCAGTTCATTCAAACCCCATTTTGCTGCTCTTGTCTTCAGCTTACCCTTTACCGAGTGTCCCACTCTGTTCTTTCTACTCTGCAGTCTCACAGAAGTTCTCGGATGATGATCTACGAGAAAGAGAACTTCATGGGTCGCACGGTTGAGCTTTGTGATGATTACCCCTCTCTCCAGGCCATGGGCTGGATGAATAATGAAGTTGGCTCGATGCATGTGCA
Organism: Erpetoichthys calabaricus; assembly: GCF_900747795.2. Lineage (NCBI taxonomy): Eukaryota > Metazoa > Chordata > Cladistia > Polypteriformes > Polypteridae > Erpetoichthys > Erpetoichthys calabaricus. The sequence continues at coordinate 158,608,062 of NC_041403.2, forward strand.
GTCTGGAGCGTAAGTATCTCCATGTGAACATACATACCGAAGATCTACCACCGAGCAAAATGAGTTCACGTGAGAATGCGGCCGTGTGATTATAAGAATTCAAATTAACATCCAGATGATTCTGAACTGTGATGGGTTTGCCAGCAAAGGTTGACACTGGGCCAGTGTTAAATAAACCACCATAGGAAAAAGGAAAGAGATAGGGCATTGCTAGAATATGATAACCCTGAAGGTGTACCGGATGTCCCTAAATGTCAGTATGCAGGGGTGCCAAGACAGGAAAAAGAGTTAGGGCAAGGAGGGTTAGGTGAAAGCCCAAACACCTCCTGATCAACAGAGGGCAGCAGTTGATCTTCACTCAGGAGTTATCCTTCTGAAAGTACATTTCTGGATGACCAACCAAAGGCTAGTCATTACACCCCAGCCAGAGAGGTGGCAGCATGCGATCCCACAATTGAAGGAATGAAACTGAATGGCCCCTTCACGTAATGCAGTACAGAAACCCTCATGTATAAATGGTGCGTATGTACAAAAATGTTGTGCACTCCCGTTTCCACACTCACGTCGAGATGTATAAAATCTAAATTTGACGTAACACTAAACACATTTTCACGGCAGCTTCACACCATACGTACTCACATTTCTGCTCGGTTTTGTAAACAGGTGGCACCCAGCGTCAAAGCAGTGCTACTGTTTCTGTGTGGTTTCCCTTACCTTTTTAGATTCGCATCAATGATGCGGGCTTTATCAAATACACCAAAATTAATTGCATATCGTTTACAAATTTAAGGCACTTGATTATAATCAATCTGTAACAATATAATGGTGCACTGAATGGCCAAACTATTCAAACTACCATGGCTGCTTTCGCATTGTTAGAAGACATTGCAAATGGAGGAATTAGAAGAGATTGTGTATTTAGAGATCATACTGATTTCTTGTGCCATGATGATGACTGGATTCTAAGTCGATTCAGATTTCCAAGATCTATCCTGTTGGAGCTCTGTGCTGAACTGGGGCCGGCAGTATAAAGGCAGACATTGAGGAATTGCACTCTACCTGCTCCCTCGCAAGTTCTGTCCACCCTCAGGTTTTTAGCCACATGAGCTTTTAAGTGTGAACTGCCTGACCAGTCATCACTGAGTCGAGCCGTGCCAGCTGTGTGGGTTGGTATTATCTGCTTGTCATCCAGATATATAAGATTTTCTTACACTGTAGTTGAACGGGCAAACATCACACAGTAATTTGCAGCAAAGTCCGGTTTTCCAAATGTAATCGGAGCAGTGGACTTCACATACTTTGCTATAAAGGCACTGCCAGAGAATGAATTTCCTTATATAAATAGAAAGCATTTCCACCATATTAATGTGTATATTATCTGTGCTGCAAAATGCATCTCATTAATGTTGTGGCAAGGTGACCTAGCTCAACTCATCGTTCATTCATTCTGAGAAATAGTAGTGTAGGGAACAAACTTGAAATGGTGTTGTGGATGATGGCTGGCTTCTGCAAGTATGTATGTCTGCAGCCAAGAGCCGAGTATCAAGCAGAAGGGGACATATTGCATGGCCAATTACACTATGGTTAAGATTAGGGTTGTGGGAGGGTTAGATGTTAACAGCTCCTAAACCCCTACTACTCAACACTGTAGTCCCTTCCACTCAACATGGCTCCAGGCTGCAACAATACCCTTCTCAGCTTCTTAGCACGATAAGACATTTAATATTACCCTTTTGGTCAAAATTGTAAATTATCTGTATGATGTAACCATATAACACGATTACTTAGGTGACAGCGAGTACCTGTTGAAGATGTGGCTTCTCACTGGCCAACCCACTGACTGAACAAGAGTGACTTTATAATGGCCTCCACTCTCTGGCTCAGATGGTGGTAAAATGCCAGTTATAAGTGTCCTGCCAATAACTGCAGCAGCTCTCTGCTCAGCGGTGTGATCCCCAGAATTCCGCTATGTCCTCCAGTGGTGTTAACATTTAGGCAGTGGGCTGTGACTCACCTTTTCATGTCAAATTTGATATCTGACCATTTATATTTTTTATTTCAGTCACTGCACGACTTTCTGAACTTGAGTTTTTTTGAGTGCCTGCATCATACTATATTTGCTTTTTCCTTTTGTTGCTTATACCACTGCTTAAGCCACCAAATATTATGATTGTCTTTGCCTCCACTTCACTGAGCAAATCCGATGTTTCGCATTAGCTGAAATTCTTTTTTACGTGTGCTTTTGCCATTGTCTTCTAACAAAACACTGAACAGAAGGGGATATTTTTATTGATTTCCATATTTAAATAGGTGAAATTCTGAGAGGAGTCAGGGTGGGGCTAAAGGCTCATGCATGTGCATTAAAATTCACATTGATTGGGTTTTATAAACAGAAAGTGCGTAGAATTTTGCTTACGCACAGTTTTATGCATCTGAATTTTTTTGAGCGTACACACATGTCCGTATGCCCTGTTTTAGTGTGAATTCTACGCAAGGCATTTTACATGAGGCTTCTGATCCTTTCAGGGCTACAGAAGGTTCAAGTTACAATAGTCTTGCAACCAGTAGGGTTCACAGAGACTGGATGTACCCCAAAACAATGAAGACCAATGCCTGACTCCGGAAATGTTTCTGGACATGGTACGAAGTACCAGGCGTGGATTTGAAGCTAGCTTTAATTAGTGACCCAAAGTGCTTCAAGTCAGAAGGCGGGTTTGGCCAGGGGCAGATGAATAAATAACGTTAATGAGAGAGACGCATCAGGGAGTTCTGTTGAAAGGTAGGCATAACTTGGCAAATTCAGATTTGATTTGTAAACTTGGTAATCATCTGCATCACAATCCTTTTCTTATGCAGAGCCGGTCAGTCCATTAGGCAACATAGGCGGCCACCAAGAGTGCCATCATCTGAGGGGCACCACTTAGGAAAGTTAAGGAGCCTGCGCTCCGGACACCGAGGGGGACTGCGTCATCCAGATCTGATGATGCTGAGTGGGTGGTGTTTACCCGCTGGGTTCAGCTTATGAAAGTAAAAGTGCGTACATTCTGTACACCAAACTTCTAAAAGTCCATGGTATATACAGATAGGGGCATCATTTGTGATACAAAAGGGGTGCATGCCCCAGATTGCAAGGGGGTCCCCCCTTCGCCCACAGGTTATCGAAATCTAATAATCCCAACTACCTGTTGTGGACAACAATGAGTAACATCATTCCACCCTGCCTAGAGCTCCAAATGGGCATCTAGCGGAACTGTTTCTATGTGATAATTGGAAGTTGCAAGTAGAAAAGTGTGTATAATGTTTTTGTTAATTTCTTAATTTCTAAGGGTCATATTTAAATTATTTCATCTTTATTCACAGAAAGCAATTTTTTTTAATGAAAATTAATTTTTTATTGTTATTTATCACGTGTTAACATATTTATGAATGTTGTGTTTATTACTAACTAGCTTCGACTAATGGAATAAATTTTAAAACAGAGTTCCTCCTGCTGCTCTTCTCGGTATTCTTCACATGTCTCAACCTCTGTTGTATTCTCAGCGGTCCTTCTGCACCTTTTTGATTGGGTTTTGGTAGATCACTGGACTGACTTCTGGCTACGAGCGTTCACTCAGTTTAGACTTGCATCCAGTCCTCCGACCCATAGTGCTGCGAAATGGAGAAGGCCAACGTCACCAGGAAGCGTTCCACACACAAGTTCAGAGACGTTCTCCGAGTGGCTAAATAATGAAATTCTTCTATTAACTAACGCCGCAAGGAGATCACTTCTGGGCCAGATGTTGCAATTTTGCAGCTGACCGCCAGCCATTCACTAAAGTGCAGATCTTCAAACTGAGATGCTTTGAGGTGGGAGTCCACAACAATTCTCAAGCCCTGTTTATAAATATTTACGCCCTCGCTAATAAATCTTTTACGACTATGTTGGTAGGTAGCCTTAGACAATCTGAACTGCTGCTTAATAATCGCGTGTCTCTCTTTGTTCATGTCAGATGGGTGTGCTACCAGTACCCTGGATACCGAGGATACCAGTACATTTTGGAGTGTGAGCGACACAGTGGGGACTATCAGCACTGGAAAAACTGGGGCTCCCATGCTCAGACACCGCAGATCCAGTCTGTACGCAGGATCCAGCACTAGGCTTCCTCTCTCTCACCTTCATCATCTTCTCTCAGATCCTCGGGCATCCTGAATCACCAATGTGATCCGAGCACCACTCACTGCTCCAAGATACTGTGGGGGCTAAAGAGCAGGTAGGACAATTCTGGATCCTTCATCTGCCCAACTCCTGCTCATGGTCACTACAATGGTGCTACTGTTCTTCATGCCCTATTATCCATTTCTCAAGGTGAACAGTGCCAAGGATCATTAAGCTACTTGGATGTAATAGGTCATTAATTAAACAAAATTAAAAAAAATTAATTGAAAACCCATATGGTCAGTGATTGTTTGAGAAATGCATCACCTTGTTACACTGATAAGGGGAAGAGCGGGCAAAAACAATTATATAACCAAATGTAACACAATGGGTGAGGATCTGAGGGTCTGCTGCACAACCAATTGAAAAATCAGGAACAGGTTTTAGCATATTTTGGTATTTAGTCACCCTCCATATTTATCCAAATGCCTACCTTCAATATCCTAGCAATGTCACCGTGTACCACTACCACCAGGTGGTTGGCACTTGATTATAATCAAGTAATTGGCAGTGCTAATTTACAAATCCACTTTTACATTCTCTCCTGGTCTACCCCTCATTTTTCTTACGCATTCTCAAAGATGCCCATCAAGTTCACTGGTGAGTGGGGCATCCGTGCTTCCTACCTCACCCACAGTGGGAAACGTCACATTAGGCAAAACTACAGTCCCATCACCATCTCATCTGGGGTTAGTCCTGAACTTGCACCAGAACTGACAGACTGGTTCCAGCTCTCCAAACCCTTAAAGTGACCAAGAAGGGTCAGAATATAAATGGATGGATACTCTTGCAAGAAAATGTAAGTGAGTCCTTTGGGTTTCCCTGAATTTCTGCTTAACTAACAAAACGTGGTCTGATCTTCATCGAAGTCACAATTCTGACAAACACAGTTTGACTAACCTACTAGCAGATAAACAAGTTGGACTTCCCACGTCAGTTCAGCTATCTGAGATAGTATCATACCAGTGGCAGATCAAGACCAAACTACGAAGAATGGTACTAAGTGGAGAAGACCCTCAGGTCTAAGTGTGCTGTCTAGTGACAAGCGACATAACATCAGTCTCAAGTTGGGCTGATCTGCAGCTGGCCTTGTTGTGACCTCATGTTTCTCTTCGGTTTGCTTAGCTGGCTGTCTGATTGCACGTTAATGGTGGAGCACACTATCAATTAATGCCCTGCGCCCAATTATGCACCCAATTAATGACTTGCTGTTACACATTCTTCTTGATTTAAAGGGGCAGAACACAAGGAAGTGTATCCTAACGTAAACTTATTAAAAAATAATGGCAATCGTTAAACCAACATAAGTCAGCGCCTTGGAAAATGCAAGAAAAAGAGAAAGAGAATTTTTCTGTTTCTGTTTTTACCTCCTGCTTTTCCATGTAACACATGTACACGGTTAAATGTACAGTGCATCTGGAAAGTATTCACAGCGCATCACTTTTTCCACATTTTGTTATGTTACAGCCTTATTCCAAAATGGATTAAATTCATTTTTTTCATCAGAATTCTACACACAACACCCCATAATGACAACGTGAAAAAAGTTTACTTGAGGTTTTTGCAAATTTATTAAAAATAAAAAAATTGAGAAAGCTCATGTACATAAGTATTCACAGCCTTTGCCATGAAGCTCGAAATTGAGCTGAGGTGCATCCTGTTTCCCCTGATCATCCTTGAGATGTTTCTGCAGTTTAATTGAAGTCCACCTGTGGCAAATTCAGTTGACTGGACATGATTTGGAAAGGCACACACCTGTCTATATGAGGTCCCACAGTTGACAGTTCATGTCAGAGCACAAACCAAGCATGAAGTCAAACGAATTGTCTGTAGACCTCCGAGACAGGATTGTCTCGAGGCACATATCTGAGGAAGGTTACAGAAAAATTTCTGCTGCTTTGAAGGTCCCAATGAGCACAGTGGCCTCCATCATCTGTAAGTGGAAGAAGTTCGAAACCACCAGGACTCTTCCTAGAGCTGGCCGGCCATCTAAACTGAGCGATCGGGGGAGAAGGGCCTTAGTCAGGGAGGTGACCAAGAACCCGATGGTCACTCTGTCAGAACTCCAGAGGTCCTCTGTGGAGAAAGGAGAACCTTCCAGAAAGACAACCATCTCTGCAGCAATCCACCAATCAGGCCTGTATGGTAGAGTGGCCAGACGGAAGCCACTCCTTAGTAAAAGGCACATGGCAGCCCGCCTGGAGTTTGCCAAAAGGCAACTGAAGGACTCTCAGACCATGAGAAAGAAAATTCTCTGGTCTGATGAGACAAAGATTGAACTCTTTGATGTGAATGCCAGGCATCACATTTGGAGGAAACCTGGCACCATCCCTACAGTGAAGCATGGTGGTGGCAGCATCATGCTGTGGGGATGTTTTTCAGCGGCAGGAACTGGGAGACTAGTCAGGATAAAGGAAAAGATGACTCCAGCAATGTACAGAGACATCCTGGATGAAAACCTGCTCCAGAGCGCTCTTGACCTCAGACTGGGGCGACGGTTCATCTTTCAGCAGGACAACAACCCTAAGCACACAGCCAAGATATCAAAGGAGTGGCTTCAGGACAACTCTGTGAATGTCCTTGATTGGCCCAGCCAGAGCCCAGACTTGAATCCGATTGAACATCTCTGGAGAGATCTTAAAATGGCTGTGCACCGACGCTTCCCATCCAACCTGATGGAGGTTGAGAGGTGCTGCAAAGAGGAATGGGCGAAACTGGCCAAGGATAGGTGTGCCAAGCTTGTGGCATCATATTCAAAAAGACCTGAGGCTGTAATTGCTGCCAAAGGGGCATCGACAAAGTATTGAGCAATGGCTGTGAATACTTTTGGACATGGGATTTCTCAGTGTTTTTATTTTTAATAAATTTGCAAAAACCTCAAGTAAACTTTTTTTCACGTTGTCATTATGGGGTGGAATAAGGCTGTAACATAACAAAATGTGGAAAAAGTGATGCGCTGTGAATACTTTCTGGATGCACTGTAAATGATATCACTCCACCTTGATATGTACGAGTGGCCACTCGCTTAAATCTTTAAGGGTGACCACCCTCCCGGCTCATTTTATTTTTACATAATATTCATAATTTGTAAACATACACTCACCTGCCACTTTATTAGGTACATCATGCTAGTACCCAGTTGGACCCCCTTTAGCGGCGCGTCATTGAATAGCGGCACTACAAGTTTAGTTTCTTTTCAATAAAGTCAGGCGTTAGGCAAGTGTCATTGAATAGCAGCACTGCAAATTTAGTTTCTTTTCAATAAAGTCAGGTGTTAGGCAAGTGTCATAGAATAGCGGCGCGTTATTGAATAGTGGCTCTGCAAGATTAGTTTCTTTTCAATAAAGTCAGGCGATAGGCAAGTGTCATTGAATAGCGGCGGCGCTGCAAGTTTAGTTTCTTTTCAATAAAGTCAGGCACGCTTTGCAGCGGCGAAGTTCTGCTTTTAAATTTTTATTAAGAAGAAAAGAAAACCTTTTTAAACTGAGGGAAAATATACCAATAACAATTTGTTAAGGATCTGTTTTTTTGTGAAGCTGCCTTTACACAGCCTGTCTGCTGTTTTATAAATGAACGCCATATAAGGCCGTCCTTTCTCCTTCACAGTCAGTTCACGTGATTACGTGTGAGGCGTGATGACGCGATACGCAACCCCCGCAACCCCGCCTCCCACGGCCAGCGAGCTGCCATCCATTACTGTATATGGACAAAAAGAGGTTCCAGTTATGACTGTTACGCTTTGAATTTTGAAATGAAACCTGCCTAACTTTTGTAAGTAAGCTGTAAGGAATGAGCCTGCCAAATTTCAGCCTTCCACGGGAAGTTGGAGAATTAGTGATGAGTGAGTGAGTCAGTCAGTCAGTGAGGGCTTTGCCTTTTATTAGTATAGATACAGAAGAGTTGATACTTATCATTCATTACACACCCATCTTTGTAAATGAATCAATTCAACAGTCATCAAAGTGTATAAAACACCCAGACAGACACTGGACATTAAAATTCATGAAGAATGTCCCATCATTGCGCAAACTTCACAAATGAAGTTCGAGCTTCATATCAGTGTTTTTTAACCTTTTTGGTGTCGTGACCCACTTTTTCCCCTTGTAAGTGTCTTCGTGACCCACCTTTGGCCACCATGTTTATTTGAGAGCGATCATTCAATCAGCGGTTGGAGGAAGTTTGGTGAGTCTCCTTGGTGATCTGAGCAAGATCATCATACTAGGATAGGGTTTGTTTGATCCCCCTTGGTGAATCTAGTGCATTTGGCAGAGCGGAAGAGACAAGTCTACGATATCCCTTTGGATAAGAATATCGAACAATCTCGCTGTGTGCGTCAACAAGGTGGGCATTTATAATTTACTACGGTGCTCCACTGATTAACAAGTAACAAGAATGTCCCCATTTCTCTTTCAGGGAGGTAGACATGGGAATGCTGGGCAGGTGTTTGTTAATGGCGTACAACGACGTGTGTGAACCTGCAGTTGGTTCGCTGTATTCTTCGGTGTTTTGTCACAACAAGTGGAAGCACCCCGTACACAGGGCCGAATAAGACCACTGGAAGCCCTACGCACTTAAAAGATTTTGGTGTCCCCATACATATCTAAGCACCACATTCGTGTACAGTCATAATGGGAATCTCTGTGTGTAAATTTGAAACACATTAAAAATAGAATTTTTTGTTTTTTCATATAAAATTATCATACAAACATTATTTCAAACGATCGTACAAAATCCATGATAATGTTATGCTATGTATTATTGTACATGCCATAAAATTATTGCACATATATGATAATTCTTCATACATCTGGCAACACTGTGCTGCACTCACTCTCAGTGGACAACTGTATGGGACCACCGACATGACCAAGACAAGAACAATTATGTGAGCCTCGGTGGACCGTGCTGCAGTTACGAGATTCAAATTTTGTTATATTCACAGGATTCGTATATATCATTAACCTCTATTATTATTATTATTATTGTATATGTATGTACAGTGTGTCATTTTTTTCCATTTAATGTGGGAGCCCCTTTATGTAGAACCTGGTTCAGCTGTACCATTTGCAGTTTCGCACCACATGGTCCATGGTAAATTTCTGTGGTGCCCCCTTCCCTTGGAACCCTAAAGCATGTGCTTATTTTGCTTAATGTTTAATCCGGTCCTGCTCCTATATGTCATCATGGCAGACAAAGAAGACATTCCTGTTAGACTACAGCAGAGGAGCGCGATTGAGGGAAACTCTTTAAAGTGTTAATGCGGTAATGAAACAATTAGCCGTGCTGCTGTATTTTGGCGGTGGAAGAACTTTAAAGTCAGCAAAGCACAAGTGAATGAGGAAGCGATTTCAGAGAAACCATCCACCACGGTTATGAATGTAACTGTTGCCAATGCTTATGAACTGATGCAAAAAGACAGAAGGCTTACACGTCACAACTGAGGTTAAGAAATCAGAAATTCTCTCAGAGGATTGTGGAAGAAATATATATTTATCATTAAGTAAGAACCTCTTATTAATACAGGCATGGCTTATGTTAGTCAGGAAGGCAGTATGGCGTAGTGGTTAATACTCTGGACTTTAAACCCTGATGTTGTGGGTTCCAATCCTGCCACTAACACTGTGTGACGATGAGCAAGTCACTTGACCTGCCTGTAGTCTTCAATCGGAAAACCAAAAGAAATGGAACCAATTTTATCATGAATGTCGTCAGTCGCCTTGGATAAAGGTGTTAGTCAAGTAAGTAGTGCAAAATGTAAGCCAGAAATCCCCTCTAAATCAGGCAGGAGGAAGCTTGTCCATTGCATCTTTAATTTCTCCTCATGAAGAGGGAGCGCCCCGTCACAGCACTCAGCCAAGGCAGAGGCTTCACAGAGCAAAGACAGAGAGACACGTTTATAGACAACTGAATTGGCATAGCTGAGCTGAATTCAGGCTTATACAACATCTGAGATTTATTCTGATCAGTTCATTAACTTACACACCCAAAAACACACTCAAAACAAAAGTCTCGTTTCACTACATTTGGGCCCCTTACAATACTTTCCAGTACTTTTTGGGTTCAGCTCTTTATTCTCTGACAGAGTTTCTGTCTTATGTGCCAACTGTCAAATCTTCCTGGGCACCAGTGACGTAGCTAGGGGTGGGCGGAGGGCGCGGTCCGCCCCGGGCGGCACATTTTTGGGGGTGGCATTATTGGCCAAAAGGCTCAGAACACTTCACATGTAAGCAGCAGGGTACGGAAAAATATCACTCATGAATGAAAAAAGTCAAATTCTCTGATTTTCATCCAGAAATGCTTCAAAAATCATTTTCAGACGGTCCTTCTGTGACGGCATCAGACACGACAGTTGATATTTATGAGGCAATAACAAAAATAAACAAACATTACACCGAAAATAATTTCTAGGAAGATAAACAACTAATTCACAATGTATAATTTCGTTTCGTTAACAATCCAAATGCGTTCTTGCTCATCCCCACCTATCACTTGTACACCACACCGGTTCTGGTTTTCGCAGCGTAATTATATTAAACTAATAATCAGAACACGGCTTATCAGTGCGTCTGTACTATAGTCTTGTCTAGTTGATGCTTATAAATAATTATATGTGAAAAAATATTGCTGTTTCTCTATATATAAATAAATCTATCCAAAATGTATCTTAATTTTTCTCTATACGTCATTTTCATTTTCTATTTAAATAGGTTAACATATTCAGATACATTGGAGGGTGGCAAATTGAAGCCCCACCCCGCCCCGAGTGGCACGAACTCAAGCTACGCCACTGCTGGGCACATGTCAGTCAGCCACTTTTCAAACCATCACCTAGAACCTTTTTCTTCTTCCTTGTTGTCCACTTGACCTTCATGTCGTTTCCTGATAGACCTGAACACATTAGACGGTATTTATTAACCCTTTATGCTTGTAGCCCTGGGTGTGTAAGGCAGGGTCAAGCACGGGTCAAACGCATGCCGAAAGAAATCTCTCAGTCCACAAGTTTGTTTTAAAAGATTTAGTGAAAATCCAAAGCAAATAGTCCACACAAGAATAAACGTTGTTACACACGTAGAATAAAAGGCAAAAAAAAAAAAAAATTTGAAAAAATGTATCTTCTCTAAACTTAGCTTTTCTTGTCAAACTTTAGCTGTTTCTTCTTCAGTACGCTTTAAACGTACAGCACTGTACCTTCAATAGAGCACATTGTCTTTCCTGTATCTAGGCACATAAGGCACAAGTTTAAAACCGTGTGCCCTCCACGCCTTACATGCGGCAAGGCAGGTCACTAACTGAGTGTAATGTATAGTCAGAGAGGCTAGAAATAGTTAGAATATACCAATTCAATTCAACTTATGGGGGTTGTAAGAACCTCCCATAGACTACACACTATTATATAGGCAAACATTTAAAATATTTAAAATAACTTAAATTGGCTCTTACAATGCTACTTCTAAGATAAATGCTACGTTTTAATATGGAAAGCACACCAAAACACTTCATGCACAATAACTATATCACCCCTAGAAGACTAAGTGACCCCACCAAGTCTCATTTTTCTTCCTTATTTTTCTTGCAACAGTCCATTAGCATTGGCAACAGTGGCGGACTGTGCATTTCACACCTAGGCCTTCAGTAGTGCTCCGTCTGAGTCAACCCGCCCCTCAAAAACTAATTTATGGTTATAAAAACCATCTTAATATGCAGAAATACAGTATAAAGAGCCGTTGCATTGCAGATAGATAACTCCTGTAGCCACAATAAATGCCTTTATTGAATACACAAACCAGGGGTGAACAAGTTCCTTTCTACTGCAGCTACAGCCCGCAGCACACATAAAAAACATCAATAATAACTCATAAACTTGTAATATTATTTAGGAAAATCGCAACATTTAACTCACCAAAAATTCGAATTATTTGTAAACAAAATCCATCCTCCTGTCTTTCCTCAAAAGCAGTTCAATTACTCTGTTGTACAGATTATCCGTGCGCTTCAGTTCCATCACGAAGTCCCCTTCTATCGCCATCGAAGCTAATGCCGAAAGTCGAACCTGCTCTGTCGTATTTCTGGCAGAAGTTTTAATTCGCTTTAGGGCTGAAAATGTCCGCTCGACAGTAGCAGTGGACACGGGAATGGTCACCTCCAAACATAATGTGTACAGCTGCCCCATGGTGCTCTCATTCAGATTTTTCTATTACACCATCCGCACCATCCTATCCAATCAACGGGTTTGAATACGGTGATGTTGCCGTACGCCTGCTAGAGGGCCCTAGTGAAATCAACTCAAAATCTGATTGGTTGAAGCAACAGTTTAATCGACATTTATTTTGTGCAGAACGGATTGTGAAGGCCTCCGGCAGACTTCTTTGACTTTGATCCTGCCTGGCAACAAATGATGGCTGAAATGTGATTGGTTAAATGCTTTAATACGAAAATACATGTCTGGAAGCAACACAACCATCGGAAAAGCTATGAAAGGAAGCGGACAGACTATTTGGAATTATTTAATAAGTATTCATGGACAAAATAGAAGTTTGTGATTCAGATATTTTTTTAGGCCAGCACAGAAGGCCTTGCAGGCCCTGACGGCCCGCCACTGATTGGCAATGCTGACATCCATAACCATTGGTGGATAGCTTCCCTGAAGCCCCTTCCTCATTCTTTCCTGTTTTGCCGACCTTAATGCGCTTCCACCACCAAAATACAGCAGCACGGCTAATCGTTTCATCGCCACAGTAACATTTCAAAGAGTTTCATTACCACGGCTCACAAGCTTAAGGCAAAATTTAATCACACACCTCTGCTGTAGCCTAACAGGAATGTCTTCTTCGTCTGCCATGATGACATGTCCCAGGTGCTTCCACTCAAAGAATACGGCGGTCCAACTGCAGGGTCTCTCTCACACACACACACACATCACTGTACGTCATTCACAAACACCTGCAACGCATTTCCACATCTGCCTCCCAGAAACAGAATTATTACTTATTACTTATTACTTTTCAATCAGCCCTCGTATTAGCCTCTGGTAAAGAAAAAAATTAGCTACATAAGTACTTCTGATACGTCCAGTTAACCGATGCTGCTATCACTGAGGTCCATTATCTTAGGAAATTACACAGTTAGCATTCAATACAATTCATTGCGCCATAAAGTTAGAGAGACAAATGATTCGATATGTCTTGTCAACATCCACATGTTATTTACAGAAAATGCCCAGCTCAGTGCAATGTACTAGCAGCTTATGCTTACCTGAAATAAACAGATTTTACAGAAATATGTCAAACCCTGACCCCCACCATCCATCCCACCAGGAAATTTAATTGAATTTTTCTTAAAAAAAGAGAGAGAGAGAGAGAGAGAGAGAGAGAGAGAGAGAGCATGAAAACCTCCTGGTTAGAAGGAGACCACCCAACATGGCACTGACAAATTCTACCCATTTAATTTGGTCCCAATGGCCAGCAGGAGTCTATTTGGCGATGTACCGAAAGAGATCCGACCTGAACAACTGGCAGCCAAGTGTCCTGTCCACGAAAGGTGATGACGAGAAAAGGCATCCATCTCAAAGTCTGGTGAGCTGCAATGACAAGCAGCACCAGTGGAACTGCCCAGGTGAGCTCGATGTCTTCCATAGTATGAAGAAATTCATCGACTCCCCACCGTCACAGATTCATGAAGACGAGAAAACAACTTCAGTGATCGTTAGATGCAAAGCGAAACTAGCAGTGTTTGTTTAGCTCTTTCCCGTGTTACCTTTATACCAAATTTCTTTAACAAAAAAAAAAAAAATACAAAACCTCCAGATGCAAAATTCTTCATAATGTAAGGCACAGTTACGTCTCATCAAAATTAAAATAAGTTTGCATTCAAGCATTTTCTTTTGGACCAGTTGGCTTGCCTGGTCCAAACAGAGACAAGGGTTAAATCGTCATTTTGAAGATTCGACGTGGAGCCTGAAAGGTATCGGGTGCAGTCAATTTCAAGTTAGGCCACAGCGGCCTCCTCTTGCTCCTCGGTCTCCTGGGCCTGCTCGTAAGCGGCGACTTTCCTGCGTTTGTGGCCATCTTGTCCTTCGAGGCCTCCTCCGCCTTCTTCTCCACCCACAAGTGAACTGGTGTCACCATCATCTCCTTCCTTCTCTCCATCTTTCTCCGAGTCCGATTCATCGGAGTTCTCTTCCTCCATGTACCGATAACCTTTGACCTGTTGAGACAACAGTGTGTTTGTTACTCGAGTGTTTAGATCCGAATGCATGCAACTCTCTAAGACAAGAAGGGAAGAAGAACCTTGTGCTTTGGCCGAGGGATGCGGGGAATGCGGAAAGGATCTCTCTGTGCCAGGCGACGCTCCATCCACCAGTAGGAAAGTGAGGAGATTATCAGCGTCACCAGCATGATGGACAACTTTGCCTACAGGAGAATGCAAAGACAGCTACAGTCGTGGCCAAAAGTTTTGAGAATGATACAAGTGTTGCTTTTCACAAAGTCTGCTGCTTCAGTGTTTTTAGATCTTTTTGTCAGATGTTTCTATGGTATTCTGAAGGTACGTAGAATTACAAGCATTTCATAAGTTTCGAAGGCTGTTATTGACAATGACATTAAGTTTATGCAAAGAGTCAATATTTGCAGTGTTGACCCTTCTTTTTTTTCCAAGACCTCTGCAATTTGCCCTGGCGTGCTGTCAGTCAACTTCTGGGCCAACTCCTGACTGATGGCAGCCCATTCTTGCCTAATCAATGCTTGGAGTTTCTCAGAATTTGTGGGTTTTTGTTTGTCCACCTGCCTCTCAATGGGATTAAGGTCTGGGGAGGTTCCTGGACATGGACCCCAAATTTTGATGTTTTGTTCCCCAAGCCACTTAGTTCCCACTTTTGCTGTATGGCCTGGGGCTCCATCATGATGGAAAATACATTGCTGGTCACCAAACTGTTCTTGGATGGTTGGGAGAAGTTGCTCTCGGAGGATGTTTGGGTCCCATTCTTTATTCATGGCTGTGTTCTTAGGCCAAATTGTGAGTGAGCCCACTGCCTTGGCTGAGAAGGAACCCCACATATGAATGGTCTCGGGATGCTTTACTGTTGGCCTGACGCAGGGGGCTGATGGTAGTGCTGCTCACCTTTTCTGTTTTCCGGATGCCCCAAAGAATCGTAAAGGGGATTCATCAGAGAAAATGATTTTCCCTCAGCGGTCGAATCCCTACATCTTCTGCAGAATATCAGTCTGTCCCTGATGTTTTTCTTGACTACTTTGCTGCCCTTCTTGACACCCACCAGGCCATCCTCCAAAAGTCTTCGCCTCACTCACACCTACCTGCTGCCATTCCTGAGCAAGTTCTGCACTGGTGGTGCCCAGATCAACTTTAGGAGACAGTCCTGGCACTTGCTGGACTTTCTTGGGCACCCTGACGCCTTCTTCACCTCTCTATTCTAACTCAGTCAGCATGACAGAGTGATCTCCAGCCTTGTCCTCGTCGACACTCTCACCCATGTGAATAAGAGGAACACTGAAATGATGTCAGCAGGTCCTTTTGTGGCAGGGCTGATGTGCCGTGGTTTTTTAGGATGAAGTTCATTTTCATGGCAAAGAGGGACTTTGCAATTATTTGCAATTCATCTGCTCACTCCTCAGAACATTCTGGAGTAGATGCAAATTGCCATCATAAAAACTGAGGCAGCAAACTTTGGTCACGACTGTACAGTGAAATTATCAGACAATTCAACTGGCTCGTGCCAGGGTTCAGCCATCAACTCCCCACCCCATCAAATACATCAAAGTGCCTATTAGATCCAATCAAGTCCCACTCAGCTTTCTAGAACAATCCATTACAAGTCGCAATGTCACTTTACCTTCATTGGTAGTCCAGCCCAAAGGTACACCACAAAGATCGCCATGGCTTGCCACCAGTGGTAAATGGTGAATATGAAGTCTTGCCGTTCTTTATCTTCATACAGCATTCCAAGAAGAGCTGCCGACAGAAATGGACATTACTGTAGATGAGACTGACATGCACAAAGTCATCTGTAAGTTTCCAAGACTAACTACACCTTCAAGGGCTTCCATCAAACCAGCACACCACCCTAGAATATGGAACTACAGGGAGGATAGTGGCCATGAAAACAGGCAAAAAAGTGGGGCCAGTCCATGGCAGGAATTACTCAAAGCTTCAACACCGGGACATCGAGGGCCAAGCTACCTAAGGAAGTGGAGCAGATTACATTTCCATGCAAGAGTTTGGAACCCCCTGGCCTTAATTATATCATTTGTTGATATACACCGGGGGCCTTCTCTGATCACAGCAACGAAAGGCACATCAAGGAGACCACCCCACCAATTTGTGACTGATCTCCTGGTGCACAGTTTCCAACAGGCAATTCCTGAAAACCTCAGAGCCATCACCTTCCTCAAATGTGAGCCTGATGTTCAACAGAGCATGGAGGGGACATTCTAGGACTCTCTGCGATACGCTGGAGCTCTGCAGCTCGCTCAGCCACAGAACACACCTGTAGGACTCCTTGTTTTAACAAAATAGCCGCTTGAATCGGCAGCCGTGCTGGTGGACCTACACGTTTAACCGCTGTAGACTGTCTACTCCTGTACTCTGCTTTTGGATGACCAGTTTTCAAAATCAACTCAGTCACTGCTTTTAGGTACCACATTTTTCTGTATATCAGTGGTGGGATGCAGGGCCATATTAACTTATGGGCACTGGCTGGGGGCTCCACGATGTTTCTGATGCCTATGACTGTTACTGTTTTGCTATCAAAACAGGGACCCCAGCGCACTACTTTCCCCGGAGGCCTGTGATGCTGGAAAGACGTCCCTGGTGGGATGGCAGCTAAGGGCCCACCAAGGCACTTTCTAGCTCAATCAAATGAAAGCTACCGATAGGCACATGACAAGACTACAGTGGATTCAGAAAGTCTTCCGACTCCTTCACTTTCTGCACACTTTATTATGATTTAGAATTAATTTTAAAATAATACATTTGCCATTTTTGCCCAAACATCTACACTCAATAACCCATAAGGATAAAGTGTAAACACAACCGCAGAAAGGTCTGCAAATTTATTAAAAAGCAAAAACTGAAATTTCTCATTCTTATAAGTGTTCAGATCGTTGGCTGTGGCACGTCATATTGTGGTCAGATCATCCCGTTTGTTTTAATTCTCCTTGAGATGTTTGTAGAACGCGACTGGAGTCCACCTGCGGCAAACTGAACGGACCAAGCACCGTTTAGAAAGACACGTGAGTCCCTGCTAATAGAAGGTCCCTCATTTCACACCGTATGTCAGGACAAAAACCAAACCGTGAAGTCCAAGGGACTCTCTGAAGACCGCCGTGATCAGATTGTGGTGAGGCATAGAGCAGGACAAGGGGTTTAAAGTATTTCTAAAGCTCTGAAGGGGTCCGAGGAGCACAATGGCCTAAACCAGTGGTTCCCAAACTCGGTCCTGGGGATCCCCAGTGGCTGCAGGTTTTTATTCCAACTAGATTCACAATCGGTAATAAGAATCGATAACACCTGATCTCATTTAATTGGCATTTAAATTTATTCTGCATTCAGAAAAGCACAGCAGTATGATGTCTACAATTGTAAGACATCTTCTTATATAATACGTTACCGTAGCTGTCCGTTTGTCTGTCCAGGATTTTAAATCACGTGTAGCTCGCAAACCGTTTGACCTGAAATTTGGTACACACATACTACGTGACGTCTACTATCCACTTTCGGGGTGATGATTTTTATTTCGCTTTTTATTTTTATTTTATTTTATTTTAGAATCAACTCTCGGCAGTGGTCAGCAGGGTGGCGCATGCGTACGGGCGCCATTCTCATTCCCTACCACCTTTGCCATCACTTCCCCTACCTCTTCATATCTTAAATCATTCTTGAGGCAGATTGAAGACTTAAGTGCCAGCTTAAGTGAAAAATTAAGGAAAACATCCTAAATAATTGCAACACAGACACTGACTTAAAGGGCGGCGCGGTGGCGCAGTGGGTAGCGCTGCTGCCTCACAGTAAGGAGACCCGGGTTCGCTTTCCGGGTCCTCCCTGCGTGGAGTTTGCATGTTCTCCCCGTGTCTGCGTGGGTTTCCTCCCACAGTCCAAAGACATGCCAGTTAGATGCATTGGCGATCCTAAATTGTGCTTGGTGTGTGTGTGTGCGCCCTGCGGTAGGCTTTGTTTCCTGCCTTGCGCCCTGTGTTGACTGGGATTGGCTCCAGCAGACCCCCGTGACCCTGTAGTTAAGATATAGCGGGTTGGATAATGGATGGATGGATGCTGACTTAATCAGTTTTCATGCGAAAAGATGTCAATGGAAGAAGAGGAGAAGTGGGCCGCTAGGGTGGAGAAAAGAAGAGCTGCTCAAGAAGCAGCAAGGGCATCAACCTCTGAGTAAACAGATGGTAAACGTACAGAGAAAGAGGATGAGAACTAGGAATTCTCAAGTCACGTTATCGTGCAGTGGGCAGTTACTGGTTTAGATATATTTCTGTTTTTTCTAAAGCT
Organism: Erpetoichthys calabaricus; assembly: GCF_900747795.2. Lineage (NCBI taxonomy): Eukaryota > Metazoa > Chordata > Cladistia > Polypteriformes > Polypteridae > Erpetoichthys > Erpetoichthys calabaricus. The sequence continues at coordinate 158,626,768 of NC_041403.2, forward strand.
ACAAACGCTTAACTTTCTTTTATTGTTTCCCTCTTTTTCTGTGTAGTTTGCTCCCTTCATTTAACCCTAACAGTGATAATTAACAACAAGCACAGCAGACACCCGGGATGATGAAAGCAACTGAGATCCCCACTAATTAGTAAATAATCGATTAAATAACCAGAAAAGAAGAATGTAAATCAAGCCAAAAATACTGTTAATTAAAAGAAAAACACTAACTACATATACTCCGTATAAGTGCTTAGTACATTTAAATAAAACTCTACCAAACTTACTTTTGTAATTCCTACAGTGGCCCCAAACACAGAAAGTGGAAAATAATGACTCATTTAATGAGGCTAGGAGTCCAATGAAAAATGGAAGCCACAGGGGGTCCCCCAGGATTGACTTTTGGAACCAGTGGCCTAAACAACTGTGGAAAGGCTTTGGAACCATCAGGACTCTTCCCTCCCATACTCAGTAACCGGGCAAAGTGGGCCTTGGACAGGGAGACCACCAAGAACCCAATGGTCTTTCAATGGTTAATTGCGGAGATGGGAGAACCCGGACCTTCTCAACAGCACTCCATCAAGCGGGTGTTTATGGAGGCCATATGGCATATGACAGTCCAAAGGACCCTGAGAGTAAGAGGACAAAGAGACTCTCTGGTCTAATGTGGCAAACACTGAACGCTATGGGCAGAACTTCAAACACCATGTCTGTTGAAGACCAGGCAACTGCTCACCAGCTACCTAATACCATCTATACGGTGAAGCATGGTGGTGGTAGTATCATGCTTAGGGGTTGGGTATCTAAGTAGCAGGGACAGGAAGACCAGTCTGAATTGAGAGAAGGATGAATGTGGCCAAACACAGAGAGGTTCTTATAGAAAACGGAATGATAAGGATGACAATGACGCGAAGGATATATAAGGATAGTGGCCTTGGGACAAGTCTCCGAGTGTCCTTGAGTAGACCAGCCAAAGGCCAGACTTAAAACCCTATAAAAATCTGAGGACAGACCTGAAGATTACAGACGCTTCCCCATCCACCCTAACAAGGCGTAAGAGGATCTGCCAGGAAGAATGGGATAAATTGCCCAAATCCAGGTGTACACAGCTTGTAGAGATTTACCCAAGAAGACTTGAAGCCGTAGCTGCTGCCGAAGGGGCTTCTGCAAAGCACTGAATTAAGGGTCTGACTGCTTCTATGATGGAAAGATTTCATATTTTGATTCTCAATAAATCTGGAAAACTTTCCGAAAACATGCTTTCACCTTGTCGTTATGGGTTAGACTGATTGACAAAAATGGCAAATTTAACCATTTTAAAATTATGCCTACAGCCCAATAACGCGTGCAGAAAAATGAAGGAGGCAGAATACTTTCTGAATCCCACTGTAGGTTTACATTTATCACACTCAAGAACACAAAAGGTAAAATAAACAGAAAAAGACAAACAGAAAGGACAAGCATGCTGCCTGGCTCAGACCCACACTACAGCTAAGCGGTACGAACACACAAGGGGGTCACCCAGCTAGATGGACCATGACGCACTGCTCAGTCCAGTCTTGTTCAGTGCACTTCCAAGGCCCCACAGAGCCGCCAAGATGAGGATAAATGGCTCATTTAACGCCTTCCCACGAGACGGTGACCAGATGAAGAGAATGATGATCAGTATGACGTGCACCAAGGCCCCACTCAGGAGAATCACATGGCGGCGGAGACGCAGCAGAGAAACAGACAGCAATGAAAAGACGGAGGCAGATAATCCAAAGGTGATGATGATATTGGAAAACGACTCCAGGCCCAAAACACAGACCCCATAGCCCTGTGATTAGAAACGAGAGGAGAGAAGATCAGGTTAAGCATAATCATAATGACAGTCACCGCCAGTATGGCTGCAAGCACCGGTCACATACCAAGGCAAATCCAGTGCAGGCAAAGAGAACTTCAAATCCGCTGTAGATGAAAAAGGGGAAAAGGTGCCGCAGGCGGTAATCTCGCATGTGTTTAAATGGCAGCTGAAAAATATTCCCCCAGCCGATGCTGCGGAGGTCGATCTCCTCCGTGGGCTGATAGGCTGAACCACAAAGAATCAATATCTGACGAAGGAGAAGACAGGACCCATCAGGGGAAGGAACTTCATTACAGGTAACTGCACAAACGTTACGGGTCTCACCATCAACATCGAGATGAAGGCCACTCCCATCAGCACACTTTCCACCTCAATCAGACTAATGCTGCGAGGCAGGCTGGATAAGATGGTCTTGTTCAGTCCTTCAATCATTCCTACACTGTTGGCACCTGCAGGAACACAAAGCGGGAAAGGAAGACAACATCAGATTCCATTTGTGATTAACAGGAGAGGTGTGCTGACCGGAAGACAACCGTCATCTCATCGATTCATTAAGGCTTTACTGGGTCGATGAGCGAATAAGTCCGGTACCTCTGTATTACTCAGATGTTACATATTGTCTACTAGCTGCGTGTAGTCTTTGGGACAAAAAAACAACCCAATGACTGCCCAGAGGTTTTACTATATTGGTGAACTTGGAGTCGTGCCAGCTGACTCTTAAGAATTACCCAGTGCAGAGGATGTGCTCGCTGCTCCACTGGCTTTTGTAAGAAGACCCTAGCGATACCATATCTTAGCCGTATCGCTGGCATACGAGTCTTCTTAATCGAGAAAATGCTTCCAGAAAGACAATGTGTTTACTGAAAACTTCAAGCCTTGGCCTCTGTTGCGGAGGTGTTTCACTTGCATGTTGTTAAGCCGCGGCTTTTGCTACGTATCGATGTTTTATCCTCTTCATCTGTGTTATTAGCACGTTGTCTTTGTTGCACGGCGGCGTTTGCTGCACACAGAGCTTTTGTAGTGAGAAGTGAGGTGCATGCAAGTGCTGAAAAAATGTAAAAGTGCATGCAAGCGCCATCTAGTGGCTGTGGTACAGCGTGAGCAGAGTGGACTGCTCCATACACACACAACAGCAACAACAACAACATTTATTTCTATAGCACATTTTCATACAAGTGATGTAGCTCAAAGTGCTTTACAGGATGAAGAAAGAGAAAAAAAAAGACAAAATATAAGGATAAAATTAGGCAATACTAATTAACACAGAATAAAAGTAAGGTCTGATGGCCGGGGAGGACAGAGAAAAAAAACAAAAAAGAAACTCCAGACAGCTGGAGAAATAAAACAAAATCTGCAGGGGTACCAGGTCACGAGACCGCACAGCCCCATCTAGGCATTCTACCTAACATCAATGATCTCAATCAGTCCTCATGGTTTTCAGATTTCATATGGAAGATTTTGATGATGATGGTCATGTGGACTTCTGGCCTTCAATCCATCAATGTAGGGACTTCAAGGTGCTTTGATCGGGTGGAGGTGGTGCAGAAAACTGGAAAAAGGACAGGCAGGTCTTTCATTTATTTAAGTTGTCACACACGTGCGACTAGGAGCGAGCTGAATGGTCCAAGTGGAGGTGATTACCCGCCGGGCCAGGGGGTGGCGGGGTGCTCTAAACCTATATCTGTTATTTCTGCAGAACAAGTACGGGAAAACCTGCCTGATCCGACGTCACTTCCTGTCACGGTGCCCAGACTGATATCACTCCCAGTTCCAGCACCCAGACTGACGTCACTTCCTGTTTCGGCGCCAAGACTGACGTCACTTCCTATTCCGGCACCCAGACTGACGTCACTTTCTATTCTGGCACCCAGACGGACGTCACTTCCTGTTCCAGCATCCCAGACGGACGTCACTTCCTGTTTCGGCGCCCAGACGGACGTCACTTCCTATTCCGGCACACAGACTGACGTCACTTTCTATTCCGGCACCCAGACGGACGTCACTTCTTGTTTCGGCACACAGACGGACGTCACTTCCTGTTCACAGACTATAAAATCTCCATCTTGCCAAACTAATTCAGTTCACTCTGGGAACTCAAACTAGCAACATCGTTGTGTTCAATTTAAACCTTTTGCAGCCAGGAACAATATACGGGTGGCTGCCCCAAACCTTTTTCAGTGTGTTGAGACTCATTCTTTCACAATGTCTAATGTGCGATCTTACAACCGCTGTTGCGTCTCGCATCAGGCCTTAATGTATGTATTCATGTAGAGCGAGCTGTGTACGAGTGAATGCGTTATACGTGTGCTTGCGCTAAAGTGAACGTCAGCGTGGAAAAACTCGCTTGCTTTTCATCAACAGTCGGTGTTAATTCTAAAAGAGAAATCGTTTTTCCAAAAAAACACCTCCACTGCTTCTCAGCCCATTGAGAACAAGTGATTAATCACTTGCACGTCTTCGTTCTTTTCTACTTTCGTTCATTTAATGTGGCATTGAGTTACTTGAGTCTGTGGAAGAAACCCCCCCGAGGAAGACAGGACAAGTTTAATCAATTCGAATTTTATTCAGTCACAGATGAGTACCTGGATTCTACGTTGTAAGGCAGAAGAGCAAAGTTACATTTTTTTTTCTATTGGCTTTTAATCATTTCTTCTTCCTCCCCCTTCCCCTTATTTATAAAAAAAAAACATAATATCATTTACTTAAGCATTTTATTTTATTACGCTAATGGGCCATCTGTTCTTATGTTTTTTTTTTACTTGTCAGATAGACCCTAAAGAAGGAAAGGTCATTTTTCCTGTGTCAAATAGACGCGTTCCTAAAGAAACTGGAAATTTTCCTGGGTCAGCATACTGCACCCTGTCTTATGACAGACGCCTGTGTGAATAACCTGCCATTAGAGCAAAACGCCTTTGTCAGCTATTAACCCTAAGTAGCTTGCAAGCAGTTAATTTTTCCTTCACATGTCGTACACCAGTTATTTTTTATTTCACTATTGTTGTTTTCACACAGCGTCACATTATGCAGCGTCTAGTCAGAGGGGATGTCAAACTTGACGGCTTCAGTTGTCACACATGTGTGTCACGTGAGTGTGTTGGAGGCTCTGCGTAAGAGAAGACATTGATTGGCCTTGGGAACCAACTAACCCATTCTCACTGGGCCGGTCAGTGGGGTCAGCAATTTTGGGTTAGTTTCAATGGAAGAGGCCGACGGCAGCATTACGTTTCATGTGCTTTGCTCTGAATTGGGATCTCAACTGCTTATTAAGGCTGAATTATGCAGTCATGTGAAAAAGTAACTTTTCTTTTCTTAATACTAGGGGGCTCTGCCCCCTGCTCGCCCACCCACGAGTTTGGTTAACTGGATATACAATTTAAAGAGATTGTTATTTTCATGGGAATTGTTACATATGTGTTGTTGTTACAAAAGTTTTAAAGTAAAAATGAAAATAATACTTGTCCTTTATTTCCGGCCCCAGGCGTGGTTACATCTCTTTCTCGCAGGACGTATAACGTTGCTCGCTTGTCAAGGGAGACACGCTAAGGAGATACCATTGGATCATCTGCTGGCTTTCTGCTGCTGGCGAGCTGCGTGTTTTGCTTGCCGCTTGTCGTTGTTTTAAGAGCTGGGAGCACATGAAGCGAGTCTGCCAACAGCAATCCAACAACTGCTAGGTTAGATGTCCGTGGACTTGTTTTAAATGATGTCTCACTGACTTGTCTCGCGTGACGTTGTTAAAACAATACTTGTCCTTTACTTCCAGCCCAGGGCGTGGTTAAATCTCTTTCTCGCAGAGACGTATAATGCTGCTCGTGTTGTCAAGGGGGAAAGGGGGGCGGCTGAACGCATGCTAAGGAGATGCCGTCGGATCATCTGCTGGCTTTCTGCTGCTGTTGCGCTGCCCGTCGATCATTTTAAAGCCTGTACGGCAGCTGTTCTTTTGCCACTTCGTGTCTCTGCCGCTCGCGCTGTGATTGGGGGGCAGGTTAGGGCGGCTGAATGCACGCAAGGAGTAGCAGTCAGATCATCTGCTGGGTTTCTGCTGCTGGCAAGCTGCATGTTTTCCTTGTCTCTTGTCGTTGTTTTAAGAGCTGGGAGCAAGTTAAAGTGTCTCTCGCGGGACTTCAAATTGTCTTCCGCGAAGATCACGTCTCGTCTCCCTAGTCTCCCTCACAAAGATTTGTCTTTATAATAGAGAGATATGTAGACATGCACTACCAGTGAAAAGTTTTAGAGTGTCTCAGTTTTTCTTTAGTACTAGGGTGTTGTACCGTGTTAGCCATTATGAATGTAGAGAAAAGCCAAGCAAAATGACACCTTTTATTGGCTAACTAGAAAGTTTACATCTTGCCTGAAGAAGGGGCCTGAGTTGCCTCGAAAGCTTGCATATTGTAATCTTTCTAGTTAGCCAATAAAAGGTGTCATTTTGCTTGGCTTTTCTCTCAGTTTTTCTTCAAATTTAATCAGTTGAAATGCAAGGAATGATCTAAAATGGTGAAAATGCAAGCAGGAAACTCCCAGATGTTTAAATTTTAATGTTAGCATAGCAAAAACTAAAAAAAGGAAATTTCTGAATATTACAAATGGGCCTCCTTCAGGGAACAACTAAAAGGTTACAACGTACAGATGTTCTGCAACAATGAAAACAAATGAAGCCTTGCAAGCTGAAGCAAACAATTTGCACAGGTGTCCCAACTTGTGTTGATTACTTCAAAACTCCTCTGTCTGTCTTAAAGCAGATTTAAACCCGACTGTGTGTTACTACACCTTCTGAAGCACTACTTGGACAATATTACACTCGCGTGAACAAATAAACAATGGCAAAGAAAAAAAAATGTGGACGTGAGCGTCAGTAGGCTTTGCGCTCTAGGAACCAAGTCACGTGAACTATTCTCTAACATTTCAGTAATCATTTACCGCTCTGATGCTGATCTTTCTGATCATAAAATAGGTGATTACGATAGGAATTGACAAAAAGAATTCATAATTAATTTCAGAATTACAGTATTTGAGGGTTCTTCTAGAGTGCCTCTTTCTCTTGCACGATTTGGCTCAAAAGCTAACCAGCACATCGTCATCTCATAACAGGCTAGAGTTTCGAATCTGGTACTTTTCTGTTCAGCTGTTCTAACTCTAGAATGTCAACGAGAAACTGTGACACACAGACACACACTCACAAAGACAGACAGAAATACTACCATCATCGAGATATCGATATTTTCTGTATCAGGGGACCATAAAATGTTGAGATTCGTCGAAAAACAGAGATTGACGTTTTTGACGAATCTAAACCTTTCACCCTGATAGATAGATAGATAGATAGATAGATAGATAGATAGATAGATAGATAGATAGATAGATAGATAGATAGATAGATAGATAGATAGATAGATAGATAGATAGATAGATAGATAGATAGATAGATAGATAGATAGATAGATAGATAGATAGATAACTTTATTAATCCCATGGGGAAGTATACGATAGGTTATGGTGGTGGTATGGTGGGTGAGGGCGCAAAGCAAAAATAAGTCATGGAATCATTAAGTGTACAAACTGTTATTCAAATCTTTGACTCATCAAAGTAGTCACCTTTTGCTGATATAATTTTGGTAACTCTTTTGATTCAGAATGCCAGTCGCTCTGTGCCAGTCAGCATGTTAAAGAAAGCCAACGAAACTATGGGGTTTCTTTGCTGCATAAGGGCCTGGGCCGCTCACCATTACAGAATCCACTAGGAATTCTTCATTTAACCAGAGGGTGCTTGAAGATAATATGACACCATCAAGACAGACAGTCAAAGTTCAACCAAAAGTGTACCTTGTACTTTTGGGGGGATATAAAAGGGACTGAGCACACAAGAGAGACCACTCAAATGTCACACAACTGGAATAACTGCATGGAGGAGTGGGAAAAACATTCTCCCAGTCGATGTCAGGGACCTTTAGGCAGTTAAAGGAAATGCCGACTTGAGGGGCCAATGCCAGCCATTAGAGGCAAAGAGGGATGGGTGGGGTCTTACTTTTTCCACAGATGGAAGTAGCTTACTGTATCGGTTAATTTTTTTTTTTCTTCATTAAAATCAACATTTTATTTTTGTTTACAAGTACATCACCTTTACCTAAAAATACTGTTTCGAATAAAGATCAAATTTTGATATGGCCACATATATTTAAAAAGAAAAAACACTTCATGGGATGTACTTACATGTGCACAGGACCAGATATTACTTTGAAGACTTTATACTCACAGTGATTTTATTTGCTGCATTAGATAAGGAATCATAATAGTAGTGATAAAGCCATAGGTAGAAAAGAGTGAACCTCCTCTTTTCTTTCATTAAACTTTATCAACATTAAGGGATGAGTTTTTTAGAGATAGAGTAGCGTAGTATGCAAACAACAGATTAATTATTAATCAGTCTGCTCTAAAGTTAACAATTTCAGTCAAATCTGCTTAAAGCTAACATGGCAGCAAACAGCAGGATGAGCACTGCAGGGAAATGGGCTGTTAGCCTGTTTCACTTAGTGGCATTTGCATATTAATTCTTAAAAGACTATAAAGAATTATTTTGAGCTACTTGGCCAAGGCATTATCAGTAGCCATTGTAATATGCCAGTATTTATTTATCAGGAAAAGGGTCAAAGTCCGTTTGTTTAGTTCACTACACGGTGACAAAGCCTAACACAAGGCCATGAGGTGCAAAACAGGAAGAGTTTCACTTGAGGTGTCGTCTACATTAATAGTCTCACTGAATCCAGACGTATAATATAATAGCACATTACGCATTTTAAAAATTACAAGGGAAAAACCTTTGTGTAGCATCAGATTATACTACTTGCATTTTTCATACTGATTTGGATTTGTAAAAGCAAGTAAAAATGTTTTCCAGTTTTCCAAAGTTCTTGTGTAAACCTCTTAAACAGTCTTTCAGGGGTCTCGATAAGTGAAAAGGGATGGGAGCCCAGCGAAGGCTGCATCATGGATGTTCTAAGATCTCAGAGTAAACTGCTGGAGTGATACAAGAGTCAAGACGTCCTCGGGCAAGACTGAAAAGAAAAGTCACACACTTAGGAGTCTCCAAATACGTTTTCTAGTAACACGGCACACATTTTTTTTCCCCAAATGTTTTGCTTCCTGGAACATTTTTGCAATTATGATAGACGGTTTTCAATTTAATATGCAGTCGACCCTTGATATATGACCGGCCTGACATGCGAACAACTTGATTTACGACCAAAATTTTTGTTTTGATTTACAGCCAACATTTTGCGTTACGACCCGAATGCGGTCACGTGTATCAGCTTGTTCGATTGTAAACGAACAGCGGAGAGCATTTGTAAGCGTCAGTCGGAGCCCAGATACGTGTTTGTGGACGTAATTTCGGTCATTACAGTGATTTATATAATTTTTTTCGATAATTGCTAAGGAAGGAAGAGAAGGTAACGAAGGTAAAGAAAGCAATCACAAACAAAATGAAGAAGGAAATTGTGCGGAAATATGAGAGTGGTGTTCGTGTGACTGATCTCGCTAATATGTACAGCATGTTGAAATCCACCATCTCGACAATTTTACAAAGAAAAGATTTGTACAAGGAGGCTCCTTCCAAACAATAACCACCTTCCATTTCATTCTCCTCCTCCTCCCTTCCTGCAGCCCAAAGATGTCAAATTAAATGGTGAGTACAGTATGAAATTGTTGTTTCTGGTAGGCTAGGCACTTTTTATAATTTTTTGGTTAGTACATTAGAAAAATTATTGGTGTTTTGGTAAATTATGTACATTATACAACCCTTTTTTATTATGAAAAGGTTAAGTAAGTGTTGCTGTGGGAGGTTCGGAACGCATTATGGGTATTTCCATTATTTCTTATGGGAAAAATAGTCTTGACTTAAAACCAACTTGAGTTACAACCAGCACTCGCGAACGAATTGAGGGTCCACTGTATAATTTAAGACTGATCGTATCACGTAGCAAATTGCACAAACACAAAATTCACTTTAACTGAACTTAGTGTGTTTATCCGCTTAATGTTGCAGACATGCTAAATTTGTGTAACTGAGCTAAAACAATGTGTGTGTGTGAGAGCAAAAGTACCAATGGTGCACGTATCCCCATTTCTTGTATCACTTCAAGCAGAGGCGACTGAGACACAGCGTTAGTACAGGAGCGACCATCTGTTGCTTCTTCTTGTGCTGCAGTGGTAAGATGAGGGAGAAAATGGGAGTTGTGCACCTCACTATCACTGGACGTTACTGTAAGTTTGAAAGAACTAACACTCTGCGAGGTAACTTAGCAAGATTGTTTTTTAGAAGTGACTAGGAGAAAAGACGAAATTAAATACTAAAATGAGGCCGAAACCGAAAAGTCAGAAAATGGTAACCAAAGAGAAAATGTGAGGCAAAGATCAAAGTCAAAAAATACAGGCAAGATTCAAAAACAGAGAGACAAAGTAAAGGTTTTAGTTTTCAAAGCAAAAGGCAAAAGGCTTTATGGAAGCTGCCAACTTGGATAAGGAACTAGCCTTTCCAAACAACTTTTAATTGATCAGAAGTCACGACCTCTAAGGGCACACCCCTAGCATCACAGGAGCGACACTAGTACCCGAAACACAAAATGGTGCCAACTCTAGCTACACAAGACGATGACAGTAGCAGTAAGATCTAATGTTTAAAGCACAAAATCTGCACACACCTCCCTCATTTGATTCAAGGAAGACCGTAGATGATGGCCAGATCCAAATTTTTCACCCCGAGGGTATTGTGGGGTTTTCCTTTTAACTACAGTTTGAACGACAGCGCCACCGGGTGAAACACCAGAAGAGACTGGCAGAGAAATGGACCAGTGCTTAACCCTTAAATCGCCGTAACCGGCTATATTCAGTTCCCAATGCAATTTCCAGCACGAAGGAGTCGAGTATATTCGGCGATGTACATTTGTTGAATGAGTCGGTTCCCAGTGCAATTTGCCTGCACGCTGGAGCTGATCAGTCCATGCCGTACATTTGTTGAGCAGCCAGCTCATGACCACTGGCACCCCCTAGCGAATTGGCATCACTGTCCCTGGGATTCAGCCGCTGCTCTAGACTAGCCTGCCAGCATCAGCGTTGGCCTCTGTGTGCTTGTGTGCAGCCAGTTCAAGTGCCTCGGTGATTTACTGAATTTCGTCAATGGTGTCAGTTCCACCTTGTGCATATAGTAATAGATTGTTGCAGTGGTTTTTTTTTTTTTATAGTTTTTACATTTCATTGGCAGTGTGTAAAATGATCAGTGTTGCAGTAATTGTGATGCTCTTTGCATGAAAAAAAATGTGTTACATTAAAATTTCACTTTTTCTTGGTGAATTGTGATATTTCCATAAAAAAAGTGTAGCAAAAAAGTATTTGGTGTCCAGGAGTGCATTAACTCCCCAAGTAGGTGGCAGTTTAAGGGTTAAAACGACTTCACCAGGCAATGCCGATCACTGCTTCTAGATAAGAATAAAAGTAAATGAACAAAACACTAATGAAGGAAATGTGATCTACAACCTCAAAAACTCCCCACTTTCAGTGGGTGAACTCTCAAAGATGACTAGGGGAAAGAAGAAACAAAAATGAAATAAATGGCTAAAATAACGGCCAAAGTATGAGAGACGTTTGCCTCCCCCTCTCTACCAACACCGTGCACTGCACTAGGCGAGAACAGAACAAGAGTACAGAAGGCCTCACGCCTCCATCTTTTGTTGTGTCACATCACAGAATCGTGACAGAATTACACTGAGGGAGGAGAACGTCTCGCTTTTTCTCAGATGCCAGAGACAGAAGAGTACAGGAAGCGCATGTCTCCATATTGCCTGCTAGGCCACAAGGCAAAGTGAGGTGAGCCTCTCACTCCATCTTGCACCACATGTGGAGATGAAAAACACTCCAGAGTGCCAATTTTAGGCTTCGCATTGCACTCTTTCTGCTCAGATTTTGCTTTCCGTCTATACAAAGAAGTTTAATATTGTGACGTTCCAATCATAAAAATAGGAACACTGGCATTCAATGGTTTATTCAAAGTGACACAAACCTCTGTCCAATAGCTGACATACTTTTGTGAGGTTGTACTTTATATTTTTTGTCGAAGTGGCCATTTCATTTTTTTTTTTTAACCTTGAACTCTTGATCTATTCGTTTGAAATTCAAAACAGATCAACTCATTGACAAATCAAACTCTTTACAATTTTTAAGCAGAATGAAAGGAGAACTCACCACAATTTTTAACGCCGAAAAGGGTGTGATTCCCATTGCTGAGGTAGGACTTCAGGAAGAAGACCATGGGCATTTCTGCACACACAAAGCTGAGCTGTGAATGGTACACAGAAACACAAGTCAATGGAAATGTGCTCAGCGCCACGTCTAAGAACTGCTACCAACACAGGCAGACAGGAACAAACAGATGGCATGGCGATGGTGACTTACATGAAAAAAGAAGTAGAAGACAGAGTTAAAAATGATAATGTAACGATGGCATGCACCCTTGGGCAACGGCCTCTGTTCCTGAACATTTTCTTGCTTATAGTTGACAAATTCATAATACTTCTGGGCCATTCTGGTGCAGGGAACAAAGACCAATAAAAGTCAATTCAGGGACGGTCACAGCTAAAAGGGTGAAAATGGGGAAAGATGATCATAAATGGTAGACCTGGTGATATAATTGCCCATTGATGCCCAGAATGGGACTATAGCAACACCAATGGCAACTGCTGATGGAACAAGTGTGTAGTAACGCTCCCAGTAGTTGGTGGAGACAAACAATGCATAGATGCCAGCTGCCAAGAACATCATCCATTTTGTGCCCAGAAACCTGAGAAATAAGATGAGCAGAATGACATGCAGTACAAAACCTTTGTTTTACTTCACAGAGACAGAACCGAATAAACCTCAAGTCGTTTTAAGAATTAAGTGCAAAAAACATTACATAGTAGGTAGGCATTACCATCAAGATGAAATTTCACTCCTCAGACATTCTACCAATCTACAAATAGAAGTTGTCACACACGTGCACATGGGAGGCAGCTAAAGGGCTCAAAAGAAGGTAATTCCCGGTCACACCAGGAGGTGGCAGAGTGCATTAATCCTTTCTCTTATCTCCCCATAGACCAAATGCGGGAAACTCCGCCTGATTTCGCCCCAGAAGACGTCACTTCTGGTTCCACCTTCCAAGAAGTTGCAACCCGATGACCTCATTTCCGGTTCCGGTCCCAAGATTCCTCCTCCCCTTCCTGCCGTTCCACTATATATCCGCCATGTTTACTAACCTGGGCAGTTCTGTTTTGGACTCTTGTCTGTAAAGACCATTTTCTCAACCTCTCTTCAAACCTCCTTGTGTGTCAAGGCTTGATTATTTATCCACAAAGTTCTGGAAAAAACAGCTTGGACTAAGAGTGGAGTGGAAGATGCAATCATCTATTTGCTCCACAAGTCTGGCAGCACTGTGAGGATTAGGCTTTCGACTTCTCCAGTGATGTTGACACCATCCAGCCATCCCATTAAGGGGAAAGCTCAGAGACACGCAGGTGGACGAGCCAATGGTGTCCTAGATAATAAATCGCTTGTCAGGAAGACCATAGTTTGTAAGGCTCAATGAGCAACACTCGAGCACTACAGGGATAAGTCTGTACTCCTCGGACTATAAAAATGACAACGGAACCATGTGACTTGCAGAAATTCTCAGATGATTCTGCACTGATGGGCTGCAATGACAAGGTGGGATAAGACTGAGCATAATAGACAGCTGGAGAGCTTTGAGACTCGTCTACAACTGAACATCAGTAAGATCAAGGAACCGCATGGGGACTCTGGCCACACCAAAGAGCCTCTAAGCCAATCACTATTCAGGGAGGGGATGTGGAGGTGGTACACTGCTACTGGTACTTGGTGGTCCACATCAGTGACTGGCTGGACTGGTCTAGCAACACAGAGAAACTAAATAAGAAAGGGCAGAGCAGACTCTTTGTTTCCTTAGTAGACCGCACTCCATTTATGTCCTACAATTCTGTGATGGCCAGTGTGATTTTCTATATCAGGGGTCCCCAAAAGGTTTTCATTCTAACCCTTTTCTTAATTAGTGACCTGGTTTGAGCGGCTAATTAACTTCTTTTGAATTCATTTTGACTTCCTCTTGAAGACTCAGACCCCTTAATTGTTCCTTTTTTCCTTAATTAGCAGCCAAACTATAATGAGATACAAAATGAGCCAAAACAGGACCCGCCAACTGTGTCCATCATACAATATCTGAAAATAAAGAAAGACGAAGGTCTCAGGAATGTCGATCTCCTCAGGTCCCCAAAACATTTTAATGGCGCTCTTAGAAAAGAGAAAATTAACAATTTCAGAAATGTCTGCTATTGCACAATGACAGCAGCAACAAGTCATGGAATTAAAGAACGGGTTTAATTAACGACAAGAATCAGCACCTAATTAAGTAACTGGTGGGAGTTTGAGGCCCTCACTTAGTTGGTCTTCTGTTGGCTCACTCACTTCACATTTCATTTCTGTTTGGGTGCCGTTTAAGGAAAGAAATGAAGCGATTCAGAGCAACGATGAAGAAATTCCGGGGAACAAATCTTCGAAAACAAGTCAATTAAAATGAAAGGAAAAGGAGTTAAGTAGCAACAAAAACTGGTCACCGATTAAGAAAAGGGTTAGAATGAAAACCTGCAGCCAGAGCGGCCCACCAGGACTGGAGCTGGGGACCCCTGTTCTACACTGTGGTGTGCTAGGCTGGGAACATCACTTTAAGAGACGCCCACCAAACCAACAAGCTGATAAAGAAGGTGGGCTCAGTTATAGGACACACTCGGGGACTGCTGGAGGCAGAAATGGAGAAGAGAAGGAAGACAACACTGAGTGAAATTACGAGCAATGCTACACATCCTGTCTCTGACACACCAGCACTGACGACTTTTAATTAACAAATTATTCATCAGAAGTGTGTCAAGAAGTGCGACTGGGAATCAATCGTTCATACCTACAACATTGCAGACTTTTGAGCATGATTGGTGGGGGGATGTTGTTGTTATTTACTGTATTATAATATTTCTTTAGCTTCTATTAAAAATGAATTTTCCTAAAAGAACAAGCAAACTAACTAACCAACCATCTCAGTAGAAATATTTGCCCGGAAGCCTACAGTTACAAAGTGCACCTGATAAGAACCGGTGTGTAGAGCAGAGCCACTACAGGAGTAACATTAATGCCCATCAGCATCTTGTCGTCAATGTCCTGAAGACCGAGGTTTCCATATTTCACTTCTCGGTATGTTTCATCATAGTGTAATATCAGCTGCATCTGTAGGAGCCCTAAAGGAAAAAAAAAAAAAGATAACAGAGCGCCAGCGTTCAGACAGCAGATTCTGCCCTTCTCTATTTGCTGGAATCATTTTTCTGAGGTGACACTGCCACTGAGCACATCAGGTACACCATTAAGGTTATGTAAAAGTCGAATTTGAACCCTGGTCCAATGTGCACCTGGAATGTGTCTGAGTCTCATATCCTTCTGAACTTATGCTTAAAAGCTGATGCTGTTATTTTGTTATTCACTATGATAAATGTATTTCTTGTTATCTACTCTATATATATTGTGGCGGAAGGCCGGGACCCATGCCCGGCCCGGATGCCCCCTTTGACACTGGTTCCAGGGGAGCAGCCATAGGATGTAAACTACGTCCCCCGGAACACTTGGTGGCAGCCCCCCTGGGTTGCATCAGGGCAACTTTCTTAGAACACTGGAGCTCATCCCTGTTGGGCTCCGTGGCCACCACCAGGAGGAGCTGCACAGCTTAACGAGCCCGTTTGCAGCCTGAATTAGGTTAATTACCACCTGAAGCAATTCCGGGTGGGCTATAAGAGGAGCCTACGGCCACCACTCGAGGCGCCAGAGTTGGGAGGAGGACGACAAAGCTGCCTGGGAGGAGTGGAGGATGAGGAGTTATCTTCGGGGTGTTTTTGATTTAATAATAATAATAATAATAATAATACATTTTATTTAAATAGCGCCTTTCCCATGCTCAAGGCACTAAAAGTGTTGTTAACAGGGAAGAGCGGCAACAGCATGCGTGTGCCAGTGTCCCCTCCTCTGTCAAGTTTTCAATGCTTGAGATATATATATTGTGAGCTGCGGAGCTGATCGCACCTCCAGAGAATACAGACGCCCCTGGGAAAACCCCTAAAACACATTGACAGACTACCTTCACATTCCTCCTTTCCCTTCTGGCCAGCTCTGTCGTGTAATATGCCTCTCGCGCGGTGCTCCGCCTTCTTAAATAGCCTTTAAGGGCTTCTTTCAGTTTGTTAAATGGATTGTTTGCCTCTCCTTCTCTCTCTCAGACTTCTCCTGCTCCTGGCACGTATTCCTCCTCCTCCGAAGAAGTCCGAGCTTACTTTTAAATGACAAACGGAGGTGTCAACTCTTTCCTTTCAAAGAGCACGTTTGAAAACCTTTAAAGAGACAAATGTTTGTTTGCAGTGTTTGAATAAAATTCCAGTCTCTTCAACCTCCTCTGTTTTCTGTGCAATTCTGTGACCCAAGCGTGACAATATATATATGGCTATGGGGACCATGGGTGCAGAGCTCAACCCTGTAGGGGCCCATGGTCACTGCCAGGGGGCACCCCAATGCCTTTGGAGCCCTGAACCTCAGCACTTCCGCCACACCCGGAAGTGCTGGGGGGAAGAGGTTTGGGGACACCCAGAGTGTTTCCGGGTGCGCAGCTGGCACTTCTGCCACACTAGGGAGTGCCGGCGGAAGATTGTCGGGAGGCACCTGGAACACATCCGAGTGAGGATAAAAGGGGCCGCCTCCCTCCATTCAGGGGCTGGAGTCGGGAGAGAAGGAAAGACGAGGTCTTGGAGGACGCAAGGAGGGGCACTGAAGGAAGAAGAGGCATTGTTTAAGGGCCTGGACATTTTGGGGACTTTGGGGTTGCGTGTGCACATATTGTAAATATGGAGTACAATAATAAACGTGTGTTGGGTGAGTTGAACGTGTCCGCCTGTCTGTGTCCGGGTCATCTTCCACAATATATATGACTCAGACTACGAACACAATGAATGTAATTACTCCGGACCTACAGGCTGTCAAATAAATGAACTACATGCCGTGGCGCAGTGTAAAGGGAATTCGTCTCTGACACTGATGTCTGAGGTTCAATTCACCGAGAGAGGAGCAGTAGAGTGTGTACGCCTGATGTGCCCAAATGAGGGCGAAACACGTGTCGCGTACTCTTTGCTTTATTTGACATTAAAACTATGCAACATATATATATATATATATATATATATATATATATATATATATATATATATATATATATATATATATATATATATGTTCTCTAACTCTATGGATGTCCTTGAGTGGCCCAGCCAGAGTCCAGACTTGAATCCGATTGAACATCTCTGGAGAGATCTTAAAATGGCTGTGCACCGACGCTTCCCATCCAACCTGATGGAGCTTGAGAGGTGCTGCAAAGAGGAATGGGAGAAACTGGCCAAGGATAGGTGTGCCAAGCTTGTGGCATCATATTCAACAAGACTTGAGGCTGGAACTGCTGCCAAAGGTGCATCGACAAAGTATTGAGCAAAGGCTGTGAATACTTATGTACATGGGATTTCTCAGTTTTTTTATTTTTAATAAATTTGCAAAAACCTCAAGTAAACTTTTTTCATGTTGTCATTATGGGGTATTGTGTGTAGAATTCTGAGGAAAAAAATGAATTGAATCCATTTTGGAATAAGGCTGTAACATAACAAAATGTGCAAAAAGTGATGCGCTGGGAATACTTTCTGGATGCACTGTATATGCATATATACATACATATACATATACATACATATACATATACATACATATACATATACATACATATACATATATATGATATATTGGTGCCCCAAAAAAAAAAAAGTTAGGAAATGTATGCATGGCATAAGGTGCATTCAGGAACAAAGTTAACTGACATGAAAGTTGGATCATTTTACATTTTTTGGTACCTTAATAAAAAAAACTAAGTTATCAAAGTTTAGTTTGTTAAATATTTTGTTACAATGACTTACATTCAAAAATAGATAAACAGAATGCAATTACATATGTTAGTTAAGACTACATTAAATATCTGTTTTTGCATGTTCCAAAGTCATGTAGTTAACAGATGAACACAAATAGGCCTCAATAACTTTCATACCCAAAGATTCCAATTCAAGTGATGCGATACTGGCTTTTATGTGGTGTCCATGAAAGAAGAAAAGCACCTTAAATAAGTTACCCATCTGTGGTCTTTCTAACCTAATGATAGATTTCTGTGTGGTTTGGGGACTGTATAGGGCCTGTGGGACACAGGGAAGACATGCCCCGCGGCAGAAGACTACAAAAATAAATATTTTTGTTTCTTTTGACCTGTGCCTCTGGTGTCAGTCTGTATCAGATTGGCGCCAACCAAGCTCTTCTGCCACACTATAAAATCCTTAGCCTAAAAGTGTAACGATTTTATGTCACGTTTTAAATCGGCTTATTTTTAAAACTACATATATAAGTTTGTTATCACTCTTTTCAGAATTTATCGAACTTTAATGCGATGTTGTTAGATTTTCGGGTTCTTACTCCATTTTTAAATTATAAACTAAAAAATATCAAGAACTTGCATCCCACGAGATGAGACTTTGTGCCAAAAGATTTAACCACGTCCAGGGCTGGAAATAAAAGACAAAGAGTAGGACAGCTGCTGTACAGACTTTTAAATGTTCAAAGTGCCGCAGTAGCAGCAGCTAATCGAGCAAGGAGGAGGTAAAAAAAAAAACTGTATTTGTTTCCTATTGTATCACCGTTTAAGAGGGGGTTTCGGAGGAGCGACCGATGCCCCCTTCTTCACAACGCAAGTGGCAGAGATGCGAAGTTGGTGGCGCGTAGTGCAGGCCACCTGGTTTGGCGAGTGAAGCGAGCAGGGGGTAAGCCCCCTAGTTTTATACAACCCCTTAAGAGAAAAATGTTATATTTATGGCATAACCGTTCTTCTATAGTACTAAGTTTCCTGTAATTAAATAAACATCATACCTAGGTAAACCCCATAAATCAGCATGCTCCCAATGCTGGCAGAAAGGACATTTTTGATCACTGCCAGCCTTTTTCTTCGAAAATATTTCCGCTCTTCTTCTTCCTCGTTGTAGTTCTGGTTGGGTCCAAGAAAATCATCGATCTGCAATAAGGCAGAAAGCATCATATTTAACACAATGAAATGCTGGGTCGTCAGACAGGTCATCAGTGTTTGCGTATACAGCAACGGGTCCCAAACTGTGCACAATATTCCAATATTAGATATCTTTTGCAACTGTAACAAATCCAAAAATAATTCAAAATATATAGAAATAATAATACCACCGTTATAAAAATAACATCCAACCCTTTTTCTAAGTGAAGCGTTTCTCTGGTGCCATGATCGGTTTATTCATAATAAATGATGTGCCACTGACAAGACCGAACCGAATTGGTTTTGAGAACAGACCCGAATGAACTCATCACAACATCAGGCAACAAGTGTAGATGCGCATGAATCACGTGAATATAAAAGGCTTATTCCATTAGTGATGCATGAACTAGTCAGGGCCAATCAACGAGCATAAAAGAGGCCTCATCGTCACAATTTGAGTTTTCTGATTGGTGTTTGTACTCGTATGTGAATCCAGCAGGGGGTGCGATCTGTGCCACCACTACCTGATCAAAGCACCGTGATGTCCTTCCATTGATGGATTAGAGGCCAGGGGGGTATTTTCTGTACGTCGCTTAAATAATCTGAGATCAGATGCCTCATCTTGGACGAGTTAATGCCGGTGAAACTCATCCGGGATAATTCGGTTTTTCAAACACAGCCACGTAGTAGATTAGTCGAGATGGATCTAATCATCTGAGATGAATGCGCACGCCCGCGCTGATTGAAAAGCCCATATATATTGAGTCTAGAAAACATGATCAGCAAGTCTTTGATAGGCTGTAACAAAATGACAAAAGAATGAGCCCAGCTTTTTTTTCACACAAGCGGAGCAAAACATTTTATTCGAAGGACATGAAGAATTTCAAGATTTAATATGCACAAGGGGTAACACTGCAAAAACAGCCCAAACCAGAAAAGACGGCTGGCAAAAAGTGGCCAACAAATTAAACGTGTGTGCATTGTACTTACAGAAAGCAGCGTTTCATTTCCTATGTGTCAGATTAATTATTATTTAACTAGACAAAGAGCCCGTTTCGACAACGTAAGATGAAACGGGCACGAGTGGAATAGTAATAAGTATAAGCACCACAAACCTGATATAAGTGGATTGAATGAATGCGTAATTGAATCAGAATGCGTAATTAGGCCTCGAGCTGTAGTCGAAATCGCCTTTCAGGCCTCTAGAGCTTTAATCGAAGTCGCCTTTCTCTTTGAATTTTCGTGGCCGTAAATCCACTGCCTGCCATGATGTCAGTCTTGTAAGGAAGGTTTTTCGGGCAGCTGCGCAGAAGGTGACTGTGCATTCGGCTTCGGACGTGAGTGAGTGAGTGAGTGAGTGAGTGAGTGAGTGAGTGAGTGAGTGAGTGAGTGAGTGAGTGAGTGAGTGAGTGAGTGAGTGAGTGAGTGAGTGAGTGAGTGAGTGAGTGAGTGAGTGAGGAGGCTGGCAAATTATGCATTATGAGATCTTATAATTCCAGATCAAACATGAGCACAAGGAGAACACGGGAACAGGTTAAAGTGAAGTACAAGAATATACTTCAAACTGGTAAATATTGGTATATATAACTATTTAAAGAATTGTTGACATAAATAATCATATATAATGTAAAGAACATTAATTTTAAAGCTAATAAGAAGGCAGACAAGCAGAAAACAGGTGGAGGTCCACGCAGTTCAGACCTAACCCCGGCAGAAGAGTTGACTCTCTGGCAAAATGCCCATCGCCCTGTTTCTGAGGGCATTCCAGGGGGAAGCTCCTCCTCAGAACCAGTGGCAGGATGCAGTGGTCACTTCATTTCAGGTAAAGGATGGTCATTGCATATATTTGTCCTTCATGTGTGCCATAGGTAGGTTCCATATAGCCCTCTTTTTTTGTTGGGTCAGTTGCAGGGAATGTCATATCCCTAGAACCTGTGTCTGACCAACACGATATTGACGAAGGTCAAATATTTGATGAAGACACTGTGTCTGATTATTCATCAGGAGGAGAGGTACATTTTCCAAATAATGTTTGATCAAACTCCACTCTGATCAGTCCCATGTGCCCCAATCACATTTGGAAACCCTGAGTAATGAGAATGTTAGGCTGATTGTGAGATTCTTTATGGAACTGTGGGTGTTTTAGCCTGTGTATTACCTTCCTGCAATGGCATGAAATGCCTCTTTTGTCTGCACACGCAGGTGTCCAGGAAACACAATGAAAACGTGAAGGAAACATTTCAGAGCCAAACAGACTTTACGAATTGCCTGGCAAACTGCACTTTTAGTTAGATTTTCCGCATCGCCTACAGTATATAAAAAAAGTGCTGCTTGCAAAAAACCTCAAAGTAATGCCTACTGTCTGTGTGGCTGTGAAAGCCCGACTTCGCCGAGTTTGACTTTGAATATAAGGTCCTAATACATTTTTGAGGTACAATATTCCCCCTCGGCTAAAGCGGTATCTTTCGAAAAGAATTTCCTCCGGGAGCAATAAAGGATCTTGCTGATCGCGCAAAACCCTCTCTATATGAAATTCTGTACTTATAATTTGCGTACCGATATCAATTGGTTGCTCATTCATGAATAGCGAAGTCATGACTGAATGAATCTCACGCACAGACGCTGATTAAGTGTGTCAGCTAATCCTTGTTTACATCAAACAAACCTGCTCTGAGCAGGTCTGAGGATTAGGATGTGTTGCTATGACAACACATCCAGCAAGAGTTTCGAAAAACCGACAGATCCAGGATCACGCCAAATCGTCAATAATTACATCCAACTAAACGAGTAATCCACGTACGAAAAATACCCCCCAGAAGTCCGCATGACCGTCATCATCAAGTTCTTCCATGAGAACCCTGAATACAAAGAGGACTGATTGAGGTAATTTATGTTAGGTAGAATGCCTAGAGGCAGCTGGGCGGTCTTGTGGCCTGGTACCCCTGCAGATTTTGTTTTATTTCTCCAGCCGTCTGGAGTTTCTCTTTTGTATTTTTTTTTTCTGTACTCCCTGGCCATCATACCTTACTTTTATTCTGTGTTAATTAGTATTGCCTAATTTTAATTCTTTTATTTTGTCTTCTTTTCTCTTTCTTCATCCTGTAAAGCACTTTGAGCTACATTACTTGTATGAAAATGTGCTATAGATGCCTACAGGGGTCTGGGTGGTCTCGTGGCCTGGAACCCCTGCAGATTTTATTTTATTTTTTCTCCAGCCGCCTGGAGTTTTTTTTTATGTTTTTTCTGTCCTCCCAGGCCATCGACTTTACTTTTATTCTATGTTAATTAGTGTTCCCTAATTTTAATTCTTACTTTGTCTTTTTTTTCTTCATCATGTAAAGCACGTTGAGCTACATTATTTGTATGAAAATGCGCTATAAAAATAAAAGTTGTTGTTGTTGTTTTGTAATTGCGGCGTGTTACATAGCCCGAAACTATATAGATATAATATAAAAAGGCGATACCCCTCCCTTAGTGATATGGCGGTAAGAAATCACACAGGAGAAATAACTTGGCTTTCTTTAATGACGGTTTACGCTGCATTAACAGACGAAGGAAGCCATGACAAGACCTTTTGGGTAGTTTGTGTAGAGTCTGCCATTTTCGTCGCTGCACTGGAAGGATTTTCCAGATCGGATGACGTTATCTCCCATCCGTCCGTCGGCTTCAAAGGTGTGCCGGGCAATGTCCCACGGCTTTATACTCTTTCTTCATGTGCAGGCCCTCACTTCGGTGAATCATGCCATTCCAAACAAGGCAAAGAGAATACAATTTCATGCTGACTCTGACACCCAGAAATAGTACAATGCCCATTTCGCAGTTGTCCCTTTCTTGTCTTCTAATGCTTGCCTAGCAGTACTAAATGATGAGCCCCTGTGTGCTAAATCTGGCCTTGTGTTAGCTGTACATGTGACTGGATTTATAAAATATATCTTTTTTTTTTGTACTGAGCACAGTGGCATATTAAACTTATATACTTATTACAGTATGGGCAGCACAGTGGCGCAGTGGTAGCGCTGATGCCTCACAGTAAGAAGACATGGGTTCGCTTCCCAGGTCCTACCTGCGTGGAGTTTGCATGTTCTCCCTGTGTCCACGTGGGTTTCCTCCCACAGTCCAAAGACATGCAGGTTTGGTGCATTGGCGATCCTAAATTGTCCCTAGTGTGTGCTTGGTGTGTGGGTGTGTGTGTATGTGTGTGCCCTGTGGTGAGCTGGCGCCCTGTCCGGGGTTTGTTTCCTGCCTTGCGCCCTGTGTTGGCTGGGATTGGCTCCAGCAGACCCCTGTGACCCTGTGGTTAGGATATAGTGGGTTGGATAATGGATGGATGGATGGATGGTTGGATGGATGGATGGATATAATATAATACAATTTATTTTTGTATAGCCCAAAATCACACAAGAGCCGCCACAATGGGCTTTAACAGGCCCTGCCTTGACTCTCTAATAAGAAAAGGAAAAACACCCAAAAAAACCCTTGTAGGGAAAAAATGAAAGAAACCTCCGGAAAAGCAGTTCAAAGACAGAGACCCCTTTCCACGTAGGTTGGGCGTGCAGTGGGTGTCAAAAAGAAGGGGGTCAATACAATACAATACAATACACAGAACAGAACAAAACACAAGTAATCCTCAATCTTCTTCTTCTTTTTCTTCTTTCGGCTGCTCCCGCTAGGGATTGCCACAGCGGATCATCCTATTGTTGTCCGCATATTAATTTGGCAAAATTTTACACCGGATGCCCTTCCTGACATAATCCTCAATACAGTATAAAAATAAAAATATTACAAATATGGAGCAGAATTTAACAGTACAGTGGACCCTTGACTTACGAACTCAATTCGTTCGCGAGGGCTGGTTGTAACTCACGGTGGTTCTAAGTCAAGACTATTTTTACCATAAGAAATAATGCAAATACCCATAATGCGTTCGGAACCTCCCACAGCAACACTTACTTAACCTTTTCATAATAAAAAAGGGTTGTATAATGTGCATAATTTACCAAAACACCAATAATTTTTCTAATGTACCGACCATTAAGTTATAAAAAGTGCCTAGCCTACCAGAAACAACAATTTCATACTGTACTCACCATTTAATTTGACATCTTTGGGCTGCAGGAAGGGAGGAGGAGGAGGAGAATGAAATGGAACGTGGTTATTGTTTGGAAGGAGTTTCCTTGTACAAATCTTTTCTTTGTAAAATTGTCGAGATGGTGGATTTCGACATGCTGAACATATTAGCGAGATCGGTCACACGAACACCACTCTCATATTTCCGCACAATTTCCTTCTTCGTTTCGATTGTGATCGCTTTCTTTACCTTCGTTACCTTCTCTTCCTTCCTTAGCAATTATCGAAAATAAATTATATAAATCACTGCACTGACCGAAATTACGTCCACAAGCACATGTATCTGGGCTCTGACTGACACTTACAAACGCTCTCGGCTGTTTGTTTACAATCGCACAAGCGGATACCCGTGACCGCATTCAGGTTGTAACGCAAGATGTTGGTCGTAATTCAAAACAAAAATTTTGGTCGTAAATCAAGTTGTTTGCATGTCAGGCCATTCGAATATCAAGGGCTGACTGTAGATGATGTCACATAATATGATTTGGATCTTACTAACTTTTGGCTATCAGTAAAAGATGAATATTTGCTGCTAAGTAGTAAAGCTCAGAGAATCTTAATTCCTTTCGCAGCATCATATTTATGTGAAGCTGGGTTTTCGGCGGTGTCTGTGATAAAAAGCAAATGCTGTGCGAAAATCAGCGCAAAACAGGAAATGAGGGTGGCTGTACCGAGAATGATTCCGAGATTGGAAAAGATGCGTAGTGAACAACATGCCCATCCGTCTCATTAATTATTCCCATCAATAAATTGTTTGTGATTTTTGTGATGTTTGTTGTTCAATCTTTTCAAATAAAAGATTATTGCTGGAAGTGTCAGCGTTCAGACAGCAAATTCTGGCTTTCCCTATTAGCTGGAATCGCTGGAATAATGGAGGTGACACTGCCCCAACAAAAGAAAATGCTGAGCACATCATGTAGACCAGCATGGAGGCCCAGGAATCAAATCTCAGGTTGATGAGTCCATAAGGCAGCAGTGCTAACCACTTCAGCATTGGGCTTCCCCATTAACAAATATAGTATGGTTAAAATAAAAATATATCACGTGATAAAACACTAAAACAGCCAACAATAATAGAAATGTTGTTAATTTAAAACCCAAACTGGCTAAGACTTTATTTTGAACAAAAAAGAAAAAAAAAAATCTCACTAGCTAGAAGAAAAGCCCCATTTAAAGATAAGAAGCGTCTCCGTACCTGAGCCTCGCCAATTTCAGGTAACTCTGACGCGTTGGCACCTGTCGCCGATGCCTGTGTATTCACTAAGTTATCCGTGGAATTACACGACGCCAGCTGGGCCTCAGTGTAGATGTTGTCCACACTCTGAATGGCCCTACCGTCCACTCCGCTGCATGGTGCTGCCATAGCCTGCAGGAGAAAAAAACAAAGGAAGGAATTCATTGTGCTTGTTGGTTATGTGACGGCTAGCAGGCAACATTTAATTAGAAATCCAAAAAGAAAACAATGAAGACATAATATTAAAGATTCTAGATAGATAGATAGATAGATAGATAGATAGATAGATAGATAGATAGATAGATAGATAGATAGATAGATAGATAGATAGATAGATAGATAGATAGATAGATAGATAGATAGATAGATAGATAGATAGATAGATAGATAGATAGATAGATAGATACTTTATTAATCCCAAGGGGAAATTCACATACTCCAGCAGCAGCATACTGATAAAGAAACAATATTAAATTAAAGAGTAATAATGCAGGTAAAACAGACAATAACTTTGCATAATGTTAACGTTTACCCCCCCGGGTGGAACTGAAGAGTCGCATAGTGTGATGGAGGAATGATCTCCTCAGTCTGTCAGTGGAGCAGGACGGTGACAGCAGTCTGTCGCTGAACTTGGTTTGCAGGGTTCAGACTTAATCGTCGTCCATCAGTGTGTGGAAGGATATCTGCTCAATTTGAATGTGTCTATTCAGGGTTTGCTTTCTGCTCTGATAAACTTTAAATCCTATCACTAGGAAAATAGATGATAACAATAAGTAATAAACTAGGATTCACATATGTTCATACTAGTTATTTTCTTTACGTTTTAGCCAGGAAACCCTATAAAATAAATCAGCATGGAATGGCCCATCCAGTACTCCACTTGAGTCATACCTTTCAATGGAAGGCGTTACAATACAATACAACCGATTGAGCAGTGCAATGATATACTGTACACATCATTGACGTTTTGACACTTTTGAATATCAATATAATATATCAACACGATATCTGGAGTTTGGATCTCTGTCCCACCAAAATTGTTTTGATGTGTTTATTTTGAAAACAAACCAGAAGACGATACCAGAGACACGTTAAAGTATATTTATGTCAATTTACCTCGATATAAAAGTGAGGTCAGCGTGCCCAAAAATGTTGGAGGCACTCGCTTTTGCGCTTGTATTGCACATCCAGCTCTCTTTGCAAGAAACAACAGTAGTCACCCATCATACTTGGAGTGAATTTTCCCCGATATCAGTTTTCCATCACCTTTATATTTTGATGAAATCTTTCCCCATACTCATCTCCGACATCGCTTAGATTTGGTGGAAAAAAGTCAAGATGAGAATGTAAAAAAATGCGTCTTCAGTGACATTCTGGCTCCCGTAAGCTAAAATACTTTCAGCAGGTTCTCCACAACCTCAGCATAATTCTCTGCTCTGTGACTGTCAAGAAAATTCTGGACAACCTGCACGAATGAGGGTGAAAATTCAGTTGGCTTCGGTTTCCTTTTGAACTCGTCGTCAAAAACCAGTTCACGGATTTCAGGGCCAACAAAAACACCTTCCTTAATTTTGGCTTCACTTTTCTCGAGACCAAACTTATTTCTTAAATGCTGAAACGCATCACCTTTACTGTCCAGTCACTTTAGTTGTCCAAGACCTGGAACATCATAACTAAAAAAAGGGGAAGTGCTGGACGAAAATAGTTTTCAGATTTGGATTCGGAAAGAGAAATTTGTTAAAGTAAAGGTGACAGAATCCCAGTAGCAAAATGCTTGTTGCCCGGTGATGATATACTTTCTACACTTCTGACTTTGTACTTTTAGTGTTTTGCATATTTTACAGTAGAAAGACGAAATTTAATAAAATGTAATTTTTCAAGCCAAAAAAAATGTAACACTACATGATATTTAATTTGAAGCTAAACACATTGGATAAAACCAAATAATGAAGCTGCACAGACAGACTGGTCCAGGGGTGGCTTAATATCTCAGTTCACATCAACCTTTACAGATCAACTGTGGTCCTTAGTTATTATAGAGAGAAAATCACTTACTTGAGTATTTCACTACAACTGTTTATTTTAAATACCAATGAATAACAAAACGTAGTAAAAAGTAAAAGTAGAAGTAAACAAGTAAAACGTAATAAAAAGTAAATAAAAAATTAATGTACATGAATGCCTTGTCAAAAACAATACTAAGAATTACTTTATCCTCTAACTTACATTCTACAAATGTTGCATTTTTGCGTTTCTGATCGCATATTGTTCGGGATATTTTTCTCTTTCTCGTTTATTGGTAAGTTCTCATTGTTCTTGATTTTTATTATATGCAGCTCTTTTTTGTTAATTTTCTTTTTTCGACGTTCATTATCAGCTCCTGTGCAGTTCTTCTATCACAATCTAAAATTTGAGGTTCTTGAATAAATGATTTGCTGTTCTGCCCTGCCATTATAACCGGCTGCGTCGAAGGGCGAGTTAGCAGCACTGGGAGTGTCACGGGGTGGGACAGACAGAGGATGTGCGCAGTGTGGAGTAACGATTGGGTGAGCAGTGTGGAGGGGCGTGGCCAAGGCTAAATAAAACGGAAACTTTTGTAATATAACAGAAATATATGCACATAATTATATACAGTGGAACCTCGGTTCACGAACATCTCGGCACATGTACAAATCGGTTTACGACCAAAAAGTTCGCCAAACTTTTGCATCTGTTCACGACCACATACTTGGTATACGAACAAGCCAGTTTCCCTTTTGGTTTATACATAATCAGTCTCTCCCTGTGCATTTCCTGTGCAGCAAGCAAGAGAGAGAGCGCGACACACACACACACACAGGAGTGCGCGAGAGAGAGGCACGCGCACACACACAGGCAACGCGAGAGAGACCCGTGCACACACAGGCAGCGTGAGAGAGACAGACGCGCACACACACAGAAGCACGCTAGAGAGACACACACGCACACACTCGCACACACACGCACAGGCACAGGCACAGGCACAGGCACGCGCGACAGAGGCATAAGGTAGAGAAGGCTTGTTTTTGTTTTCAGTTCTATTTACAGTGATCGGTTCGTAGCCTGCATTGTTGCAATGTTACTTTTCTTGGTGGTTTATTAAATTACGGATTTTTCAAATGTTCATTTTTTCCCCTGTGCTTAAAACTCATTAAAAAAAAAGTGTTTTTAGCGAGCGGTTCCTAGTGCTATAGCGCGAACTATTGCAGTGTTAGTTTTCTCTGTTGTTCAAGGTTTTCTCAGTGTTATTCAATGTTTTTACATTTAGTTTACTATTACGCTGTGCGTTCTATGGTATAATTAACTATATTTGTGCTTAAAAATTAATATATATATATATTTACATACAATTAATCTGTTCCAGACCGTACGAACTGTATCTACGGACAATCCTATGGGGGAAATTGCTTCGGTTCACGACCAAATCGGTTTACGACCAGAGTTTTGGAATGAATTATGGTCGTGAACCGAGGTTCCACTGTATGTGTATAGTATATATATATTTTATATATATATATACTATATTATATATACATATAATTAACATGCACATGCACACTAGGGGGCTCTGCCCTCTGCTCGCCAACCCCCAGCCCAGCCACTTCACGGCTCTGCTTGTCACATGTGGGGAAGCAGATGTACAATTTAAACAAATTGTTATTTTCATGGGAACTGTTACATATGCATAATAGAACTAACTAGTTTACATTACAGCAAGTAATTAACCGTAGTAAAAAATAGTCAAACATAATAAATTGAAAGAAAACGTATATGCTTTTGCATTTACGTCATTTTTATTAAGTTCAAAATAAGCCAATTACTATTATTTTTTTTTTCCGCTACCTGTAAAGCTTGTGCTGCTTCACCTTCTTTAAATTGAATCATATTCTGACCTGGTAAATGAATTGGTAATAATTCAACAGAATGACTTTGACCATGCATTGGCAATTCCATGATATATACATATATATATATATATACACATATATACGGAGTGGTGGCTCTGAGGCTAGCGATCTGCACTGGCAATCGGAAGGTTGCCAGTTCAAATCCTGTAAATGCCAATAGGGACTCTGCTCTGTTGGGCCCTTGAGCAAAGCCCTTAACCTGCAATTGCTGAGCGCTTTGAGTAGTGAGAAAAGCGCTATATAAATGCAAAGAATTATTATTATTATACAGTGTATATATGTGCATACATACATACACACACACACACATAGTATAAATAAATATATACATATACATATATATACACATACATATACATATATATACATATACATATATATATATACATACACATATATATACATACATACATATATACATACATATATATACATATATACATATATACATACATATATATACATACATACATATATACATACATACATACATATATATATATATACACACACACCAAATAATACAAAGAGTACACAAGTGTTACCTGGTGGTTACACTCAAGCAATCAGACAGCAACTCAGACCTAAGATAAAAAATATTCAGACTTAAGCTATAATTTGCTCTAAACATCATATGCACTGGGTGTCAGTAATTCGAAAAGCACACCATCCCCACCGTGAAGCATTGTGGTGGCAGCATGCTTCTCTGTGGATGCTTCTCTTCAGCAGGACCTACAAGGCTTGTGAGGGTAACATGAAAGCAACAAAAACACTTTGGAAATCTTGGAGTTAACCAAGTCAGAGTCCAGGTCTGATAATACAACTAATAATTTGTGGCTGGAACTTGAAAACAAAAAAGGCTGTTCACTCAGAATCACCAAGACAGTCAGAGCAGTTTTGCAAAGACAAATGGAGTAAAAATGGCAGAGCTGATAGACAGAGAGGGACCTGTGCTCATAAACTGAAGGCTGCCATGACTGCCATCCATCTTAATAGCATCATAGACCCCCCAGGCAAAGTTTTGATAACAAAACAGAAACCTACATAGGCATCAGAAACATGGTGGGCCCCCAGCCAGTGCCCATTGTGCCCATACATTAAGATGGCCCTGCCATCTACTAAATGCTGACTTGAAAGGGTGTGAATGCTCATGCGATCAATCACTTTGTGTTTTATATTTGTAATTACTTTAGACCACTTTGCAGACATCTGTTTTCACTTGGACATTAAAGAATCTTTTTATGTTGATCAGTTTCAAAAAATCCAAATTAATCACACTGTGATTTGATGTGTTAAAACAAAAAAGTGTGCAAACCTCTAAGAGGATGTATACTTAATTACAGGCACCATAATTATAGAATGTGAGACATTTATTCAATGGCCAAAAAATTTTAAACAGTAAACATGTCGTTGGAATTCAATGGCACAGCTATGTGCCGAGACCTGCCCGACTTTAAATGGCTGCATACCTTTAGGAGAGAAAATTCCCTCCCACCATCCATCCTGCTTGCAGTCTATTCATCTGCTTATTCCAATGTAACACAATACTTTATTAGAACTTGTGCATGAAGTAAACAGGGGCTTTCCAAGTACAGAAGTGAAGCTATTTAACAGGGGTTCAAATTTTCCTATTCTACAAGTTCTTAAAAACATCTCTCTCTCTCCCTCTATATGTATAGGTTACATAGTTTACTGTCAAATAATGCAATGAGTACGCGACACGTGTTTTTTTCTTATTTGGGCTCATCAGGCATATACACTCCACTGCATCCCCTCACGGGGAGTCTTAGAATAAAACAGCATGGTAATGATGCGATGGCAGCCATTTTTGTGCCAGTACGCTCTTCATTCATTAGCTATTAGACAGTGAATGGGTTAGAATTATACAATTAGAGACAGAGGGGTGACTAGGTTGCCAGAATGACTAGGCCATGGAGAGTCTGAACATTGGAGTTCACCCTCCTCTTCATGAAGGGTGCCAGAGATCTTTCATGACCACAGAGGGTCAGGGCCTCGATTTTATGTCTCATCTGAAGGACGGCACCATTTTTACAGTACAGGGTCCCCATCACTGCACTGGGGCATTGGGATCGACATTCAGACCTCAGGGTAAGTGACCCCTGCTGGCCTCACCAACATCTCTTCAAGCAGCAACCCAAGCTTTTCCTAGATGGTCTCCTATCCAAGTACTGGCCGGGCCTGAGCAGGCTTAGCTGCAGGTGGTACGGCTGCTAACAACTAATCAGAAACTATTTATGTCTTTTTTTTTGTCCCGCACCTCTAGCTAATTAATCGAAGCTCCGATTAATCTTTTCAATCAAAAAGATTGTGCCACCACCATCTACTCAAAGCACCGTGATGTTCCAACATTGATGGATTAAAAGCCAGAAGTCCTTCCGTGAGAACCTTAAACACAAAGAGGACTATTTCATTTTTGTTAGGTAGAATGCCCAGAGGGGACTGGGTGGTCTCGTGGCCTGGAACCCCTGCAGATTTTATTTTTTTCTCCAGCCGTCTGGAGTTTTTTTTTTGGTTTTTCCTGTCCCCCTGGCCATCGGACCTTACTCTTTTTCTATGTTAACTAATGTTGTCTTATTTTAATTTCTTACTTTGTCTTTTATTTTTCTTTTCTTCATTATGTAAAGTAGTTTGAGCTACTTTTTTGTATGAAAATGTGTTATAGAAATAAATGTTGTTGTTGTTGAAGCAAGTAGAAGAAGCGAAGAAGACGGAGGTGTGTAAGGAGAACGACAATGTTGCGTTCATCTGCAGACAGCACAAGGGACTTCCAGAGGGATGTTCAAGCTAAACGGTGAACCGCGCCGATACATGCTGTTATGATTTTTTTGGACCGAAGGGTTTCAATGATGCCAGGGTGGGGACAAGCAGCACGTGTTTTGGTGTCAGTTACACCAAGGCCTAAAATAGACTGCAATTTTCGACTTCATATTTGCCACAAGGCAGCTGTGCGCACATCCTGACAAAAAGTCCCCCCGAAGAAAACTTCCTTAAAATGCTTTCAGTGAAGAAACATTACACATTAGCAACGCCTTATTTTATATACACTCACCGGCCACTTTATTAGGTACACCTTGCTAGAACCCAGTTGTACCCCATTTGGCATTCCGAACTGCCCTAATTCTTCATGGCATTGATTCAACAAGGTGTTGGAAACATTCCTCATGGATTTTGGGTCATATTGATGTGACAGCATCACACATTTGCCGCAGATCTGTCTGCTGCACATCCGTGATGTGACTCTCCCATTCCACCACATCCAAAAGGTGCTCTAGTGGATTGAGATCTGGTGGGTGTGGAAGTCATTTCAGTCCAGTGAGTTCATTGTCATGTTCACGAAACCAGTCTGAGATGATCTGAGCTTTGTGACATGGCACGTTGTCCTGCTGGAAGGAGCCATCAGTAGATGGGGACACTGCGGTCATAAAGGGATGGACATGGTCAGCAACAATACCAAGGTAGGCGGAGGCATTTAAACGACGCTCAATTGGTACTAAAGGGCCCAACGTGTGCCAAGAAAATATCTTCCAAACCATTACACAACCACCACCAGCATGAACCTTTGAAACAAGACAGGATGGATCCCTGCTTTCATGTTGTAGACACCAAATTCTGACCCTTCCATCTGAATGTCATAGCAGAAGTTGAGACTCATCAGACCAGGCAACGCTTTTCCATTCTTCCATTGTCTAATTTTCGTGAGCCTATGTGAATTGTAGCCTCAGTTGCCTGTTCTTAGCTGACAGGAGTGGCACCCGGTGGGGTCTCCTGCTGCTGTAGCCCACCTGCTTCAAGGTTTGACGTGTTGTGTGTTCAGAGATGCTCTTCTGCATACCTCAGTTGTGCTTATTTGAGTTACTGTTCAGCTCGAACCAGACTGGCAATTCTCCTCTGACATCTGGCATCATAAAAGGCATTTTTTCCAGACTCACTGGATATTTTCCCTTTTTCAGATCATTCTCTGTAAACCCTGGAGATGGTTGTGTGTCAAAATCCCTGGAGATCAGCAGTTTCTGAAATACTCAGTGCCGTCCGTCTGGCACTAACAGCCATGCCACATTCAAAGTCACTTCAGTCCCCTTTCTTCCCCATTCTGATGCTCGGTTTGAACTTCAGTGGGCCGTCTTGACAACGTCTACAGGCCGAAATGCATGGAGTTACTGCCATGTGATTGGCCGATTGTATTAACAAGCAGTCAAACAGGTGTACCTAATAAAGTGGCCAGTGAGTGCATTATAAATTATTTTTAGTTTTACTTTATAGAAACACTCAATAATAACAAATGCAGAGAATATCAAGTGTTGTTTCACAATATGCACCCTTCTGAAGTGCAGGTTCAGGTGTCCTAGTTATGGAACCATGCTGTGGTATCACTTCCACATTTTGAGAAGGAAGCCCAGGCCCATTTCTCTCTCTACTGCTGACTTCTGCAAATTAATAATTATAAGCACTTTCAAAACCGCTGCTGCTGCTTTATTTCCTCAAAGCTTTTTTCAGCATGCCCACACATTTTGATCACTGCTTCCACACTGAAGATTAAACCAGTTTGAGCACCGGTCACATGAGACGTGTCACAGGTTCTCAGAATCTGAATGAGGCACAGTAGGGGAATTCTGCCTGTAAGCAATGGAGGTTACCCAATCCTACACTTGAGGAACAGCTGGGTCCGACTATTCCATGCCCATTCCAGAGTACAGAATGACCAGCAAGCTGGCAGAGCCCAAAATGGGCTGCGATTTCCAGCTTTTGTGGACGTGACAGTCCTCAAATAGTGAAGTTACTTGTAGCCTTCCAGCCATTTGAATTCACACATTTGGAGACCACCTGCAGTGTCACACACAGACAATTGATGAGAGCACTGAATATTAAAGCAGTCAAACAATTTATAAATCCTAAGGATGTTAGTATTGAGTGACACAGTAAGGGGACAAGAGTTTGAGTCGGGGATAAGCCATCCATTTTATGGATGGGGCGCTGCAGCCTATCCCAACAACACTGGGCCCAGACTATCACCCAGCCTGGACAGGGTGCCAGTCAATCATATGGCACACCCACACATCCGTAGTTATAAACCTAACTACTCCAGTTTTCTACATATAGTAAATAGTGTTGAGCAAAGTTTATCGAAATTACGGAAACGTTCATGAACTTCTCCACACTCCTCAAAATACATTAAAGTCGATAGGGAAGAGGGAAGTGAACTGGTTCTGACTGGATTATAATGGTCCTTTAAGTGTCCCTGAGGGCTAGGGAGGGAAACGTCTGCCAACTATGCTGGATCAATTATGATGGCCAAATATGTGACCTGAGCTGTGATACCTACTGCATCAACGTGCCTCACATAACAAAATGCAGACGGATGGAATACAAAAAGGGCGACAAGCTAGCAACAAGGAAATAAATTCAAGATCATTGCACTCACAGAGTTCCCCTCTTGGGGCACACACTGGCCTTGGCACTAAGTGGCGGTGTGGGACAGGCTCGTTCCATTGTTTGACGCGGCTCCAGATGCAGCTAGAATGATGGCTTTGTATCTGTGCAAATACTTTCATTAAGAAGAAACGTCTTGTCCTGTATTTTCCGAGGAGAGGAGAGGAGAGGGAGAGAGGGAGGGAAGGGCTCCTTTAAGGCTTGTTTTGGGATATAGTTGGACACATTGGTTAATTTACATGCATAATTAGCCATGTGGAGCTGCACTGTCTGTGCACAGGGATTAGCATTACATATTAGAACAATCTGGATGAGAACAGGACATTCAGCCCAACAAAGCTTGCCAGTCCTATCCACTTAATTCTTCTAAAATAACATCAAGTCGAGTTTTGAAGGCCTCTAAAGTCCTACAGTCTGCCACACTACTTGGTCACCTACTTTATATGTCTGTAGTTCTCAGTGTAAAGAAAAACTTCGTAATGTTTGTGCGAAATTTACCCTTAACAAGTCTCCAACTGTGTCCCTGTGTTCTTGATGTTCTCATTTTAAAGTCACTGTCTTGATCCACTGGACTAATTCCCTTCATAATTTTAAACACTTCAAACATCTCACTTATTAATCTTCATTTGCGTAAACTGAAAAGGCTCAGCTCTTTTAATCTTTCCTCATAACTCATCCCCTGTAGCCCTGAAATCAGCCTAGTCACTCTTCTCTGGACTTACTCCTATGCTGCTATGTCCTTTTTGTAGCCTGGAGACCAGAACTGCACCCAGTACTCCAGATGAGGCCTCACCAGAGCGTTATAAAGCTTGAGCAGAACCTCCTGTGACTTGTACTCCACACATCAAGGCGCTATATAACCTGACATTCTGTTAGCCTTCTTAATGGCTTCTGAACACTGTCGGGAAGTTGATCGATAGCATAGAGTCCACTGCGACTCCTAAATCCTTCTCATAAGGCGTACTTTTGATTTTCAGACCCCCATTGTGTATTCAAACCTCACATTTTTACTTCCTATGTGTAATACTTTACATTTACTGACATCACATTTCATCTGCCACAAATCTGCCCAAGCCTGTATGCTATCCAAGTCCTTCTGTAATGATATACAGTGAGGAACATAAGTATTTGAACACCCTGCGATTTTGCAAGTTCTCCCACTTAGAAATCATGGTGGGGTCTGAAATTCCCATTGTAGGTGCATTCCCACTGTGAGAGACAGAATATAAAAAAAAAATTCAGAAAATCCCATTGTATGATTTGTACAGAATTGATTTGTATTGCACTGCTGCACATAAGTATTTGAACACCTGGCAATCAGCAAGAATTCTGGCTCTCAAAGACCTGTTACTCTGCCTTTAAGAAGTCCACCTCTACTCCACTTAGTAATCTTAATTAGTAGCACCTGTCTGAGCTCTTTAAAGACACCTGTCCACCCCACAGTCAGTCAGACTCCAACTACTACCATGGGCAAGACCACAGAGCTGTCAAAAGACACCAGAGACAAAATTGTGGACCTCCACAAGGCTGGAAAGGGCTACGGGGCAATTGCCAAGCAGCTTGGTGAAAATAGATGAACTGTTGGAGCAATTGTCAGAAAATGGAAGAGGCTAAAGACGACTGTCAGTCTCCCTCGGACTAGGGCTCCATGCAAGATCTCACCTCGTGGGGTATCACAGATGATAAGAAAGGTGAGGAATCAGCCCAGATCTACACGGGAGGTGCTGGTCAATGACATGAAGAGAGCTGGGACCATAGTTTCAAAGGTCACTGTCATTAGAACACTATGCCGTCATGGTTTCAAATCACGCATTGCACAGAAGGTTCCCCTGCTCAAGTCATCACATGTCCAGGCCCGTCTGAAGTTTGCCAATGACCATCTAGATTATCCAGAGGAGGCATGGGAGAAAGTCATGTGGCCAGATGAGACCAAAATAGAACTTTTTGGTCTAAACTTCACTCGCCGTGTTTGGAGGAAAAAGAAGGAGGAGTTGCATCCCAAGAACACCATGCCTACTGTGAAGCATGGGGGTGAAAACATCATGCTTTGGGGTGCTTTTCTGCGAAGGGGACAGGACGACTGCACTGTATTAAGGAGAGGATGAATGGGGTCATGTATTGTGAGATTTTGAGCAACAACCTCCTTCCCTCAGTCAGAGCACTGAAGATGGGTCGTGGCTGGGTCTTCCAACATGACAATGACCCGAAGCACACAGCCAGGATAACCAAGGAGTGGTTCCGTAAGAAGCATATCAAGGTTCTGGAGTGGCCTAGCCAGTCTCCAGGCCTGAATCCAATTGAAAATCTTTGGAGGGAGCTGAAACTCCGTGTTGCTCAGCCACAGCCCCGGAACCTGACAGATCTAGAGGAGATCTGTGTGGAGGAGTGGGCCAAAATCCCTGTTGCAGTGTGTGCAAACCTGGTCAAGAACTACGGGAAACGTTTGACCTCTGTAATTACAAACAAAGGCTTCTGTACCAAATATTAACTCTGATTTTCTCAGGTATTCAAATACTTATGTGCAGCAGTGCCATACAAATAAATTCTGTACAAATCATACAATGGGATTTCCTGAATTTTTTTTTTACATTCTGTCTCTCACAGTGGGAATGCACCTACAATGGGAATTTCAGACCACTCCATGATTTCTAAGTGGGAGAACTTGCAAAATCGCAGGGTGTTCAAATACTTATGTTCCTCACTGTAACGGATTCCAAATTATCTGCTAATCCACCTATCTTGGTATCATCTGCAAACTTAACCAGCTTTCTACTTATATTCCTATTCAAATCATTTATATTTATTAAAAATAGCAGCGTGCCCAGCACTGACCCCTGTGGAACACCACTCTTAAAATCAACCAGTTCTGATAAGGTTCCTACTGGCGGCAGTACTCCTAATATTCTCATTATGGCCAGCTAATGTATCTCTTAAATAAAAATAATGTAAGTTTGGGGGGGTGGCTGAAACTGGAACAGTGGGTTTCCCCTTGAAGAAATGAGTGCAGTTAGAGAATGAGGAGGCACTGGAGGTGGGGACCCCAGGAAATTACCCAGCCTTGGCCCGACTCGCACCCCTCACACACTGAGGCACGGAACCACAGGGCTTGAACAATAATCAAAATGAGTATATTTAATAAAAACTAGAAGGAAAAAAATCAAACCAAACGTTAAAACAAACAACAACAACATTTATTTGTATAGCACATTTTCATACAAGAAGTAGCTCAAAGTGCTTTACATAATGAAGAAAAATAAAAGACAAAATAAGAAATTAAAATAAGACAACTTTAGTTAACATAACAAAAAAGAGTAAGGTCCGATGGCCAGCGGGGACAGAAAAAACAACAAAAAAAAAAAAAACTCCAGACGGCTGGAGAAAAAAATAAAATCTGCAGGGGTTCCAGGCAACAAGACCACCCAGTCCCCTCTGGGCATTCTACCTAACATAAATGAAATAGTCCTCTTTGTAGTTAGGGTTCTCACGGAAGGACTTGATGATGATGGCCATGCAGACTTCTGGCCAAACCAAACCAAACCCTCCCAAGCTACCCGATCGGCGATCACAAAAGTAACTCAATACAGAAGCAACAACAAACACGATAAATAAAAACGACAAAGTCCATAACACAGTCCAATATGCAGCGGCAACAACCAAGGTGAAATGGAGGAGAAAAATGACAACCCAGTGAGCGGCCAGCTTGCTGTAAATAAAGTACAGACAGTGCTACCGGTATTCCTGATGCGGCGAGAGGTGGTGAGATTTGGGAGTGCTCCCTCTGATAAACCACAATAATAAATCCGGCTCGCTACTCAGATGACACAGGGTCGCTAGGATTCAAAACCGATTCGACCGCACCTAACAACAACAAGTCACACAACAGGCAGGCACATCCATGGAGATGTGATGATCCAGAGGTGACAAGAAAGCTGGGTTATCTCTGACACAAACCACCGTAGAGCCGGCTTCCTTTTGAAATCTCCCACTGACCAGTCTTCTCCCCAGCAGCCCCTGCATTTTCCTTAGACTTCCAATCAGGGCCACAAAGGGGACTGCTGGGAGCTGAAGTTCTAAAGTCATGTAGCGCTGCTTACAGGTTAAATTTGAAGAAAAACTGAGGTGTGCTAAAACTTTTGACGGGTAATGTGTATATATACACACAAACACACATATAAACAATGGACAGATTATGTGTATAAAAGAAAAAAAACACACACACACTCTACAGACACTCACAAATACTGTATATACAATAAATATTCATCTATCCATCCATCCATCCATGGTCTGAGGAATGGTCCGCCTGCTACTATAAGAGATGCCCCTTCAGACTCAGCTTACAAATCCCGGCTGAAGACACCCTGACTAGAGCTGCTGATTAACTGTACAGACTGCATCTCTGTTGTCAGTCATTAGCGCTAAAACATAAGTAACATGACAGTTATAGTTTGTTACTAACTCTCACCTCTTCTGTTTCTCTTCTTGGTACTCAAATGTGACACTTGGTGCCACGGCCCACCTGCCAAGTTGTTCTGCCTGCCTAAGATAAAGTCATCTCTGATGGAGGAGCACAGGAACTGTCAGGTAGAGGGGTTACTTTCATCGGATTGGCTGGCCCAGTGCTAACTCAGCTGAGGAATGGCCAATAGGGGGAGGCAGCTTGATGGCCGAGGTCTTCAGGACTCTAAAGAAATCCAAATCGTATTATGGGATATCATCTACTGTTAAATTCTGCTCTGTACTTGTAATATTTCTATTGCACTATTATACTGTATTGAGGATTATTTGTATTCTATTCTGTGTATTGTATTGACCCCCCCCCCCCCTTTTTTTTGACATCTACTACACGCCCAACTTACTTGGAAAGGGGTCTCTCTTTGAACTGCCTTTCCCAAGGTTTCTTCCATTTTTTTTTGGGAGTTTTTCCTTGTCTTCTTAGAGAGTCAAGGCTGGGGGGCTGTTAAAGCCCATTGTGGCACTCCTTATGTGATTTTGGGCCATACAAAAATAAACTGTATTGTATTGCATTTTATCCAACTTCCTGGACTGCAATTTACTGGAAGCCAAAGCCAACCATAGAGGCACTAATTGGAAGACATGATGCAGTCTTGGATGAGACACAAGTGCAGTGGATGGCACACGTTCAGGTAATCATAACAACACGACTAGTAATATTAGAGAAAAGGAACCCACTATGCAGATGTTGGCGGTGCGGGAAAAAACCACAGTAGCACCAGAAGACCTCAGAAGATCAAAGAGATGGCACTCAAGCCTGGGGTACGAAAACAGGACCCTGGAGCTGTTAAGGGACAGCAGAAGTCACTGCGCCAACGTGCCACCCTACAGTAAATGTACTTGATATGTGTAATATCCTGTATATGCACATAGAGCACATCCTAGATGTATACTCCAGCTTTAAGAAATCAATATGGATGGAAAATGAAAGTATTCTTAAAAAAAATAAATAAACGTCAAGGCATTTAATTCATTATTCACACTTTTCATTCTTCATCTTCCATTTCTCTATTTTCAGTTTGAGAGGTGGAAGGAAATGATGGTGTACAGAATAAATTAAAAATACTACCATAGATTAAGTTAGGAAATGACTCACTTTATTTAGTAACTGGTGCTTTTATCTTTTTTATTCTTTTTAGCTTTCTGCTCTCTTTTTGCTTCACTTTGAAGGAGCCGTAAAAGAGTCAGTGAGACAAACCGGACGTTAAGAGGCGAGTTTAGCACCCAGTGAGGCCGGACGTGTGACGTGGTGGCCGAGGCGCTGGACTTCAGAGCCCCACACTGCCAGTTCAGTCTTAGTGGGTGACACAGAGGAAGTGACATAATGTTGTCGGTCTTCAGATATGTCAGCAGCACTAGAGCTCTGACATGGCAAATATTATATATATATATATATATATATATATATATATATATATATATATAGAGTATATATAAACTACTGAAAAAAATTAAAGGAACACTTTGAAAACACATCTGGTCTCAATGGGAAAAAAAATCCTGCTTGATATCTCTACCGATATGGTGATGTGTTAGGAACGAAAGGACGGCACATCATTTGACAGAAATGAAAATGATCAAACTACAGAGGGCTGAATTCAAAGACACCCTGAAAATCAAAGGGAAAAAATGATGTGGCAGGCATGCAGGAGAGTCCATTTGGCCAAAATTTCATTGCAGCATCTCCAAATCGTACTCAGTAGTTTGTATGGCCACCACGAGCTTGTATGCATGCCTGACAACCTCATTAGGAGCATGAGACTCCCTCCAGGACATGACGGATGGTGTCCTGGGGGATCTTCTCCCAGATCTGGACCAGGGCATCACTGAGCTCCTGGACAGGCTGAGGTGCAACCTGGCGACGTCAGATGGACTGAAACATAATATCCCACCCAGAGATGTTCTATTGGATTGAGGTCAGGTGAGACGAGTGTGGAGGCCAGTCAATGGTATCAATTCCTTCATCCTCCAGGAACTGCCTGTATCCTCTCGCCACATGAGGCTGGGCATTGTCGTGCACCAGGAGGAACCCAGGAGCCACTGCACCAGCATAGGGTCTGATAATGGGTTCAAGGATTTCATCCCGATACCTAATGGCAGTCAAGGTGCCGTTTTCTAGCCTTTACAGGTCTGTGCGTCACTCCATGGATATGCCTCCCCAGATATACCATCACTGACACACCACCAAAACGGTCATGCTGAACGATGTCACAACCAGCCTAACGTTCTCCGTGGCTTCTCCAGACCCTTTCACGTCTGTCACGGTGCCCACTAGAGAATGTCAGGCCCTCACGCCACCCTCATGAAGTCTGTTTCTGATTGTTTGGTCAGAGACATTCACACCAGTGGCCTGCCTGCTGGAGGCCATTTTGTAGGCTCTGCCAGTGCTCATCCTGTTCCTCCTTGCCCAAAGGAGCAGATACCGGTGGGTCCTGCTGATGGGTTAAGGACCTTCTATGAGGGGCCCTGTCCAACTCTCCTAGAGTAACTACCTGTCTCCTGGAATCTCCTCTATGCCCTTGAGACTGAGCTGGTAGACACAGCAAACCTTCTGACAATGATACGTATTGAAGTGCCATCCTGGAGAAGTTGGACTACCTGTGCCACCTCTGTAGGGTCCAGGTATGGCCTCATGCTACCAGTAGTGACACTGACCGTAGCCAAATGCAAAATGAGTGACAAAACAGATGAGGAGGGCAAAATGTCAGTGGCGTTCACCTGTGAAACTATTTATTCCTGTTTTGGGGGTCGTCTCATAGTTGCCCCTCTAGTGCACCTGAAACTGCTACTTAACTGACCAGATCAATAGCCCACAAGTTTCATTGACTTGATGCTAGACTCGGATTACAAAGTGTCCCTTTAATTTTTTTGAGCATTTAGAAAGAAGAGCCTCCCCAAAGGGTAATGTCACAGTCAGTTCAGTACAACTTTCAAAATCAGGGAAGGGGAACTGGATTACCATTGTGAAACAATGAGCAGACATTATTTTGGAAATCTTGCTAATATCAAAGCTCGTTACTTCATTTATTTATAGAATGGGTCACAATGGCACAAACTGAAGCAAGGTGACATCAGAGCACGGAGTTAAACCGTACAGCAATTCAAAGAGAACTGACTTTCAGCAGGTAGTGTGGCTTAGTGGTTACGGTTCTGAGACTGTGGGTTCAAATCCTGCTACTGGTGCTGTGTGGCCATAAGTGAGTCGCTTTGCCTGGCTGTGCTTCAACAATAGAAATGTAACCAACTGTATGTCTGTAAAGGTGCCAGCCAAATAATAATAATAAATGAAGTAACCGTTAAGCTGCCCGAGGTACCTCCATGGAGGATATTCAAACCTCAGCTAGAGAGAGATGATCTGCCTCAGTTAGCCGCGGGGCAGTCTGGGGATTCTCCAGGAGGTGGCTTGGCCCTGGCAGCTGAAGTGCATTGCCACCCGGCCCCTCATCACGAGTGAAAATGATGAGAGCGATGATCACAATTAACAATGAAGCACTTTAAAGAAGAAAAAGGTTTACGTGACTTCCTCAGGGTCACACAGTAGGTCACTGGGGGTGACTCAACTTGAAACGAGACCACAGTACCTGATAGAGAGAAGTATTCACTTCAATATTTTTTAAATGTGTTAAAAACAAAGGAACTGACGCCGACAGCACAATAACCCGAAGTTCATGTAGTAACGCGAGTGCCCGTTGTGCACAGAGTCTTCGGAGGTCCCCAGATTAGGCACATGCTTATTGGTCAGCAGGCTCCCATCCCTCCACCGATTTTAATGTTCAACATTTAAGGTGATAAAAGGCCCAGGGACTCAAGTTCAATGGCTGACATGGACGGTGTGAGGACTACACACATCCTTAATATGTCTAAGCAAGACTTCTCTAGGTAAGCCCCCTTCTTTGTTCCAAACAGGTGAAGGACACCCTGACTGAAGACATTCATTTGTGTCATCTGGTATCTGATATTAGAGTGGTTTAAGTGCAGGAGTCCCCAAATCCGGTCCTGGAGGGCCACAATGGCTGGAGGTTTTCACT
Source organism: Erpetoichthys calabaricus (assembly GCF_900747795.2). Taxonomy (NCBI): domain Eukaryota; kingdom Metazoa; phylum Chordata; class Cladistia; order Polypteriformes; family Polypteridae; genus Erpetoichthys; species Erpetoichthys calabaricus. Next base: position 158,670,083 of record NC_041403.2, read on the forward strand.
CTAACCCTTTTCTTAATTGGTGACCAGTTTTTGCTGCTAATTAACTCCTTTTCCTTTCATTTTAATAGACTTGTTTTTGAAGATTTGTTCCCATAATGTCTTCCTCGTTTCTCTGAATTGCTTCATTTCTTTCCTTAAATCGCAGCCAAACAGAAATGAAATGTGAAGTGAGTGACCCAACAGAAGACCAGCTAAGTCAGGGCCTCAGACTCCCACCAGTTGCTTCATTAGGCGCTGATTCTTGTTGTTAATTAAACTCGTTCTTTAATTCCATGGCTTGTTGCTGCTCTCATGGTGCAATAGCAGACATTTCTGAAATTGTTGATTTTCTCTTTTCTAAGAGCACTGGGGAACTAAGTAGACCAGCATTCCAGAGAACTTCATCTTTCTTTATTTTCAGATATTGTACGATGGACACAGTTTGCTGGTCCAGTTTTGGCTCATTTTGTATCTCATTATTGTTTGGCTGCTAATTATGGAAAAAGAAACAATTAAGGGGTCTGAGTCTTCAAGAGCAAGTCAAATAAAATGAATTCAAAAGAAGTTAATTAGCAGCACAAACAGGTCACTAATTAAGAAAAGGGTTAGAATGAAACCCTGCAGGACCAGAGATGGGGACCCCATTTAGTGCAGGAAGGGATAATTTGCTGCGTCCCTTAAATTCAGTCCTGAGGGTGCCAGTCCAAGCTTGTGCAGCCCTGTAACCGACAAAGTGGATTCAGGAAAAGAAGCTGATGGACATCCCAGTGTTCCTGCAGTTTATTCTTTCAGGTAGCCTGGAGGGACTAGCAGTTGTACAAGGGGGTATGGGAATCGCTCAAATCTACAGGAGCTCAAGTTCAACCTTAATGCCAAACTGGTCAAGTTAGCAGATGATACTGAGAGAGATGGACTGGCAGATGATCTAGAAACTGTTAAAGCATCACAGTGGGACTTGGACAGCAGACGGGCTTGGGCAGATTTGTGGGTCTGATCAAATTTAATGTCAATAAATGTCAAGTATTACACATAGGAAGTAAAAACAAAGACACAATGGGAGCTCTGAAAAATCGAGAGTACACCTCATGAGAAGGATTTAGAAGTCGTAGTAAGTAACAAGCTGGTTAAGTTTGCAGATGATACCAAGATAGGTGGATTAGCAGATAATTTGGAATCTGTCACATCATTACAGAAGGACTTGGATAGCATACAGGCTGGGGCAGATTTGTGGCAGGTGAAATGTAATGTCAGTAAATGTAAAGAATTACACATAGGAAGTAAAAATGTGAGGTTCAAATACACAATGGGAGGCATGAAAATCGAGAGTACACCTTATGAGAAGGATTTAGGAGTCGCAGTGGACTCTACGCTATCAACTTCCCAACAGTGTGCAGAAGCCATTAAGAAGGCTAACAGAATGTCAGGTTATATAGCGCCTTGATGTGTGGAGTACAAGACACAGAAGGTTCTGCTCCAACTTTATAACACACTGGTGGGGCCTCATCTGGAGTACTGGGTGCAGTTCTGGTCTCCAGGCTACAAAAAGGACATAGCAGTATAGGAGTAAGTCCAGAGAAGAGCGACTAGGCTGATTTCAGGGCTATAGGGGATGAGTTATGAGGAATGATTAAAAGAGCTGAGCCTTTACAGTTTACGCAAATGAAGATTAAGAAGTGAGATGTTTGAAGTGTTTAAAATTATGAAGGGAATTAGTCCAGTGGATCAAGACAGTGACTTTAAAATGAGAACATCAAGAACACAGGGACACAGTTGGAGACTTGTTAAGGGTAAATTTCACACAAACTTTAGGAAGTTTTTCTTTACACTGAGAACTACAAACACATAAAGTAGGTGACCAAGTAGTGTGGCAGACTGTAGGATTTTAGAGGTCTTCAAAACTCGACTTGATGTTATTTTAGAAGAATTAAGTGGATAGGACTGGCAAGCTTTGTTGGGCTGAATGTCCTGTTCTCATCCAGATTGTTCTAATATGTAATGCTAATCCCTGTGCACAGACAGTGCAGCACCACATGGCTAATTATGCAGGTGAATAATATGCAGGGTCCTCTACAGCGCATCTTCAACCTGAGCCTGGAACAGGGGAGAGTCCCGAGGCTTTGGAAAACATCTTGCATCACCCCAGTCCCAAAGGTATCACGTCCTAGTGAGCTGAATGACTTCCGGCCTGTTGCTCTGACGTCACATGTGATGAAGACCATGGAGAGGCTGCTGCTTCACCACCTGAGGCCACAGGTTCAACACGCTCTCGACCCTCTGCAGTTTGCATATCAGGAGAAGGTGGGAGCGGAGGATGCCATCATCTATATGCTACACCGATCCCTCTCTCACTTGGACAGAAGCAGAGGTGCTGTAAGAATTATGTTTCTGGACTTCTCTAGCGCCTTCAACACCATCCAACCTCTGCTCCTTAGGGACAAGCTGACAGAGATGGGAGTAGATTCATACCTGGTGGCATGGATCATGGACTATCTTACAGACAGACCTCAGTATGTGCGTCTCGAGAACTGCAGGTCTGACATTGTGGTCAGCAGCACAGGAGCGCCGCCGGAGACTGTACTTTCTCCGGTCCTGTTCAGCCTATATACATCGGACTTCCAATACAACTCGGAGTCCTGACACATGCTAAAGTTCTCTGATGACACTGCTATCGTGGGCTGCATCAGGAGTGGGCAGGAGGAGGAGTATAGGAACCTAATCAATGACTTTGTTAAATGGTGCGACTCAAACCACCTACAACTGAACACCAGCAAAACCAAGGAGCTGGTGGTGGATTTTAGGAGGACCAGACCCCTCATGGATCCCGTGATCATCAGAGGTGACTGTGTGCAGAGGGTACAGACCTATAAATACCTGGTGCAGCTGGATGATAAATTGGACTGGACTGCCAATACTGATGCGCTGTGTAAGAAAGGACAGAGCCGGTTATACTTCCTTAGAAGGCTGGTGTCCTTCAACATCTGCAATAAGATGCTGCAGATGTTCAATCAGACGGTTGTGGTGAGCGCCCTCTTCTACGCGGTGGTGTTCTGGGGAGGCAGCATTAAGAAGAACGACGCCTCACGCCTGGACAAACTGGTGAGGAAGGCAGGCTCTATTGTAGGCACGGAGCTGGACAGTTTAACATCTGTGACAGAGCGATGGGCACTGAGCAGACTCCTATCAATTATGGAGAATCCACTGCATCCACTGAACAGGATCATCTCCAGACAGAGGAGCAGCTTCAGCAACAGACTGCTGTCACCGTCCTGCTCCACTGACAGACTGAGGAGATCGTTCCTCCCCAACACTATGCGACTATTCAATTCCACCCGGGGGGGTAAACGTTAACATTATACAAAGTTATTGTCTGTTTTTACCTGCATTTTTATTACTCTTTAATTTCATATTGTTTTTTTTGTATCAATATGCTGCTGATGGAGTATGGGAATTTCCCCATGGGATTAATAAAGTATCTATCTATCTATCTCGAATACACAATGGGAGGTCTGAAAATCAAGAGTACACCTTATGAGAAGGATTTAGGAGTCGCAGTGGACTCGACAATATCAACTGCCAGACAGTATTCATACACCATTAAGAAGGCTAACAGAATGTCAGGTTATATAGCGCCTTGATGTGTGTAGCACAAGTCCAAGGAGGGTCTGCTGAAGCTTATTAACTCACTAGGACCTCATCTGGAGTACCGTCTGCAGTTTTGGGCCCACCAGACACAGCAGTGCTGGAAAAAGTCCAGAGAAGAGCGACTAGGCTGATTCAGGGCTACAGGGGATGAGTGATGAGGAAAAGATTAAAAGAGCTGAGCCTTTACAGTTTAAGCGAAAGAAGATGAAGAGGAGACCTGACTGAGGTGTTTAAAATGATGAAGTGAATTAGTTCAGTGGATCGTGATGGTGACTTTAAAATTAGCTCATCAAGAGCACAGTTAGAAACTTGTCAATTTTGCACAAACATTAGGAAGTTTTTCTTCACACAGAGAACCACAAACACTTGGAATCAGTGATCACATAGTGTGGTGGACAGCAGGACTTTAGGGACTCTCAAAACTCAACTTGATGTTATTTTAGATGAATTAAACAGATAGGACTGGCGAGCTTTGCTGTGCTCAAAGGCCTGTTGTCGTTTAGATTGTTCTAATGTTCTAAAAAAAAATGTCAAATTTGGTAAAAGTTAATTCCATGCAGATTTTTTTTTTATATTAGTAAACCAAATAACCCTCATGGTCTTCTTTTGCTGTCTAACGTCTTCCGTTATCTTCACGTGACTGTATTTCAGTTTTTCACACATCGGCCACAAGAGCACTGGCACCGCAGCTCACAAAGACACAAGCTGAGCTGAACGTCACTTTATTATTCTGACAATGCGCTGGGCCGGACCTCAACTTCAAGACGCCGTCACTTCATGCACCCCAGCAGCACAAATAACAGGACTGTCACGCAGGATGACATTTCAGATGGCACAAGAAGGAGCCTCTAGCCAGTCCAACCCTGCTGTTCCTGTTTCATGCTGAATAAAGCTGGTGTTGCTAAAGTACTGAGACTCAGCTTCGTGTTTTGGGGTGCAAGACAGGGACTCACACGTTCGGGGTCACCTTGCTATAGTAAATGGTATACACTTATACGGATGTTGACTATATGAGTGAGGCACGCCGACTGAGAATGAGCATGGGAGACGATTACCCACAATCCCCATGTGACGCTCAGCAGACAAAGCGTATACGTGCTACTCGTATTGCAAGACTTCGCTCGTTTATCAAGTCAAAATTTATTAAAAATTTTAGCTCGTCTGGCAAAACACTCGCAATCCAAGGTTCCACTCTATATAATATTTCATGCGTTTTAACGCTAAATTATTAAGAACAATATAAGAATTATATAGAATATAGAATTAATAAAGCATCTATCTATCTATCTATCTAATTTACTAATTTTGTAACATAAATATTAATGTAAATTCAGCTAAATTTTCATATAAAATAGAATATTGTATACAGTACATTTTTTAGTACTGTACAGAGAACACAAAGCAACCATAGAGGAAAACGCGGCTTGGGATGTTGAAATAACCCTGTACTCAGAGGCGGGAGGCTTGAAAGTAGCCAATCCGAGAGTGTTATTCATTTCTCCTTGCTGCTGATTGGCTGCTGCCCTGTGACGCATCTCCGGCAAATGCAGATACATACACACACACACACACATATAGATATATAAACTGTACATACACACACACACACATATATATTGTACCAATATACTGTACACACACACACATATACTGTACACACATGTACGTATACACACACACACACACACACACATACACACACATATACATATACATACATATATTGTGAGGGATGGCCAGCATCTTTACCTGGCCGGGACACCTCCTTACAGGTAGGACTGGGGAGATGACTTTTGAAGGCTCCTATCTTCCCCGACCTGCAGCTCCCACAGCTCCCCCTGGCGGCATTCACGGAACCCAACAGGGCTGTGCCGACAAATAGTAATTCCCATACAGCCCTGTGGGAATTTGAGGCGCCGTTGCAATCCAGGGGGGCTTTTAAGCAGCAGGTCGGGGAAAGTAGTGCACTGCCACATACAGGTGCTGGTCATAAAATTAGAATATCATGACAAAGTTGATTTATTTCAGTAATTCCATTCAAAAAGTGAAACTTGTATATTAGATTCATTCATTACACACAGACTGATGTATTTCAAATTCTTTTAATGTTGATGATTATAACTGACAACTAATGAAGTCCCAAATTCAGTATCTCGGAAAATTAGAATATCAATTAAGACCAATGCAAAAAAAGGATTTTTAGAAATGTTGGCCAACTGAAAGGTATGAACATGAAAAGTATGTGCATGTACAGCACTCAATATTTAGTTGGGGCTCCTTTGGCCTGGATTACTGCAGCAATGCGGAGTGGCATGGAGTCGATCAGTCTGTGGCACTGCTCAGGTGTTATGAGAGCCCATGTTGCTCTGATAGTGGCCTTCAGCTCTTCTGAATTGTTGGGTCTGACATATTGCATCTTCCTCTTCTCAATACCCCATAGATTTTCTATGGGGTTAAGGTCAGGCAAGTTTACTGGCCAATCAAGAACAGGGATACCATGGTCCTTAAACCAGGTACTGGTAGCTTTGGCACTGTGTGCAGGTGCCAGGTCCTGTTGGAAAATGAAATCTGCATCTCCATAAAGTTCGTCAGCAGCAGGAAGCATGAAGTGCTCTAAAACTTCCTCGTAGACGGCTGCGTTGACCTTGGACCTCAGAAAACACAATGGACCAACACCAGCAGATGACATGGCACCCCAAACCATCACTGACTGTGGAAACTTTACACTGGACCTCACGCAACGTGGATTCTGTGCCTCTCCTCTCTTCCTCCAGACTCTGGGACCTTGATTTCCAAAGGAAATGCAAAATTTACTTTCATCAGAGAACATAACTTTGGACCACTCAGCAGCAGTCCAAAGGTGAGACGCTTCTGACGCTGTCTCTTGTTCAAGAGTGGCTTGACACAAGGAATGCGACAGCTGAAACCCATGTCTTGCATACGTCTGTGTGGTGGTTCTTGAAGCACTGACTCCAGCTGCAGTCCACTCTTTGTGAATCTCCCCCACATTTTTGAATGGGTTTTGTTTCACAATCCTCTCCAGGGTGCGGTTACCCCTATTGCTTGTACACTTTTTTCTACCACATCTTGTCCTTCCCTTCACCTCTCTATTAATGTGCTTGGACACAGAGCTCTGTGAACAGCCAGCCTCTTTAGCAATGAACTTTTGTGTCTTGCCCTCCTTGTGCAAGGTGTCAATGGTCGTCTTTTGGACAACTGTCACGTCAGCAGTCTTCCCCATGATTGTGTAGCCTACAGAACTAGACTGGGAGACCATTTAAAGGCTTTTGCAGGTGTTTGGAGTTAATTAGCTGATTAGAGTGTGGCACCAGGTGTCTTCAATATTGAACCTTTTCACAATATTCTAATTTTCTGAGATACTGAATTTGGGACTTTCATTAGTTGTCAGTTATAATCATCAACATTAAAAGAAATAAACATTTGATTAAACATCAGTCTGTGTGTAATGAATGAATCTAATATACAAGTTTCACTTTTTGAATGGAATTACTGAAATAAATCAACTCTGTCATGATATTCTAATTTTATGACCAGCACCTGTATATATACATGTATCAATTTATATGTGTATTGAATTGCTTCTGCAAAAAGCCAACATTCCCCCAAAGAACAAATAAAGTTCTGTCTATCTCTGCTGGCACAGGGGTTGCACTTAGAAAGCAGGAACCAGTGGAGTCGTGAAAATTCAGGACTCTTCCCAGAGAAAAGCCAAACAAAATGACACCTTTTATTGGCTAACTACAAAGATTACAATATGCAAGCTTTCGAGGCAACTCAGGCCCCTTCTTCAGGCAAGATGTAATACAGAGACTGGAGTTCCCTGTGTTTATATACACACTAGGACAAGTAACAACATTGGTAAGAAGAAGATGTCGCTGTCCATGTGTGCCAGTTTCTTCCACCGGGTCTTCAGTTCCATGTAGTAGCGGAACATTTCGGTGTCTTGTTTGTCTACAGTACTAGGGTGCTGTACCGTGTTAGCCGGTACAACACCCTAGTACTACGGACTCTTCCCAGAAATCTTATGAGAAGCGTAAAAAAACTTGTAGCAAATGAAATGCAGGCGACACAGAACAAGCGCCTGAGCCCGGCATTCGGACGCAGTCTCTACGAGCCGCAAAGTCCTCGCACTAACTACTGCGCCGCGAAAGCTCACATCCACCGGGGATAAACGTGCACGCAGACGCCAGGAATTCCTGCTCACCTGCCCGAGCTTTATAGTAAGCAGATTTCTGAGTAGGCCGATCGTTTAGATACAGGGTGCGATCTACATCCAGCAGGATTCAACAACAGTAGCCACGGCGAGTCCCTTTTAAAAACGACAGAGAAGTTGAAATCGGGAGTGGCAGCGGTGTGCTGACGAGGAGCGCTTGCTCCAGGTGACGGGGCTGATGTTTATGCCCGCTGTAGTCAGCAGGGAGAAGCCTGGCATCGCCCAGTAAAGCGACCGCGTTTTTTTCCCCCTTCCCCTATTCGCTCCTCCACAAGCACCGCTTACCTTTGGCACTCGAGTCCGTCCAATGCCCGAGAAGAACCACGAAGAGGCGGAGGCGCAGCTGCGTCCCTGCGTGTGCTGTCTGACCGGAGGCTGTGCTGGCAGCACGACACCATCGAACTTCCTCTTTTCGGGGGAAGCAGCCGCGTCCGAGAGAGGGCGTGTTTTATTCTTTTACTTTTTTTATTCGTTATTAATCTGATCCATCACCTTTGAGGAAGTCATTAAGAAACTCCCCGCGCTGTTTTCCTGCCACACACTTCAATCTGTGCCTCCGATTGTACATAATTCTTTATTCTGTATTATCTATCAATACTGCAACGCCTCTGGGTCCGGTGTTCGGACGATTTGTGCTGCCTTGTCGAAATATGCTACCGTAGCGAACATTTACAGGTTTGAAAGACAAAACGTCGAAATGATCATAAGATTTTTATGGTATTACACACCATCAGCCAACGTTTTTTCCTAAGGTTGCACAAATCGATGGGTGCGGTGACGCATGAGGCGAAAGGTATACTGCGCCTGCGCAGAACAGCTTTGGAGCAGGTTTCGACAGGATGCGTGGTTCGATAGGGCACCAGACCTCATGTGAGACACGCTCCTCAGGTGGGCCAGGAATACCTGCAGAAGTCGGCTATACAGCGGCCCCATGGACAGCAGGAGAAGGAGACTCAAAACAAGCGGTCCAATATTGGCTCAATATGCAGTCCATACAGTACCGCCGCTCCCTATACGCAGAGTACGCAGTCTGCGTAGGGCACCAACTCCCAGGGGGGCACCATCCCAGCTGCTCAAAAAAATCGTTTTTATATATTATAATAATAAATTAATATTAATAATATACATATACAAATAAACAAAAATATAAACGTATATACTGTATTGCATTTTACGGTGAACGCAGAGTAGGCTAAGCACACGTGATGATGCGCGCGCCCTCACCTCTGTTACGGCTGCCTATTTGGCCAAAAATGATAATAATTGAACAATATGCCTGGTCCTGGAAAGAGACATCAACAGTCCGGCGCCGAGAAACGAAAGAAAAAAAAAGCCCAAGATGAAGCCCGTGCATCACTTTCAGCTACGTTCATAATCCTGTGAAATTATGTATTTACTTTTATTTGAATAAAGTTCTATTTTGGCCCCTATAGTAGGTGTTTTTTTTATTATTTTATTTTTACTTCCGTAATATTTGGGGGAGGGGGCACAAAAGTAAATTTCTGTTTAGGGCACCCATTTGGCCAGCAGCGGCCCTGAGTCCATACTGCAGTCCTTTACAAGTCCACCCAAACTTGGGTAGTCGCAGACCTGGAGCAAAAGTTTCAAACAAGGAGAATCAGCATCAACCCAGAAAAAAAAAGAAAACTGCAATTCTGTTTAGCAGAAGACACAAAGCACCACCTGGCACCATACCAATGTCTGACGGTCCCATTCCATGGTGAAACACAGTGAGATACACAGTGGGTATAGAAGAGAATCCCCCCTTCAAAATATTCCCATTTTCTTTTTTGCTTTACCGCCTTAAATGAAAACACACACAAAAAAATATTTCTTCCCAGCTTTACTTACTCAATGCAACCTAAAACATCCAAGTGAAAAATATCACCATTACAGTTTAGAAAAATGATTTAAAAAAAATCCCCTCCTTTAACCGTCACCTTATCGTGGTGGAGGGGTTTGCGTGTCCCAATGATCCTAGGAGCTCTGTTGTCCGGGGCTTTATGCCCCTGGTAGGGCCACCCAAGGCAAACTGGTCCTAGGTGAGGGATGAGACAAAGAGCGGTTAAACAAACCTCCTATGAAGAAAAACCATTTTGGATGGCGTTTTCCCTTGCCCGGACGCGGGTCACCGGGGCCCCACTCTGGAGCCAGGCCTGGAGGTGGGGCTCGATGGCGAGCGCCTGGTGGCTGGGCCTGCACCCATGGGGCTCGGCCGGGCACAGCCCGAAGAGGCAACGTGGGTCCCCCTTCCCATGGGCTCACCACCTATGGGAGGGGCCAAGGAGGTCGGGTGCAGTGTGAGTTGGGTGGTGGCCGAAGGCGGGGACCTTGGCGGTCCGATCCTCGGCTACAGAAACTGGCTCTTGGGACGTGGAATGTCACCTCTCTGAAGGGGAAGGAGCCTGAGCTAGTGCGCGAAGTTGAGAGGTTCCGACTAGATATAGTCGGGCTCACCTCGACACACAGCTTGGACTCTGGAACCAATCTCCTTGAGAGGGGCTGGACTCTCTACCACTCTGGAGTTGCCCCCGGTGAGAGGCGCCGAGCAGGTGTGGGTATACTTATTGCCCCCCAACTTGGAGCCTGTACATTGGGGTTTACCCCGGGTGGACGAGAGGGTAGCCTCCCTTCGCCTTCGGGTGGGGGGACGGGTCCTAACTGTTGTTTGTGCGTATGCAACCGAACAGCAGTTCGGAGTACCCACCCTTTTTGGAGTCCCTGGAGGGGGTGCTAGAGGGCATACCTTCTGGGGACTCCCTCGTTCTGCTGGGAGACTTCAATGCTCACGTGGGCAATGACAGTGAGACCTGGAAGGGCGCGATTGGGAGGAATGGCCCCCCCCGATCTGAACCCGAGTGGTGTTTTGTTATTGGACTTCTGTGCTCGTCACGGATTGTCCATAACGAACACCATGTTCAAGCATAGGGGTGTTCATATGTGCACTTGGCACCAGGACACCCTAGGCCTCAGTTCGATGATCGACTTTGTGCTCGTGTCGTTGGACTTGCGGCCACATGTCTTGGACACTCGGTTGAAGAGAGGGGCGGAGCTGTCAACTGATCACCACCTGGTGGTGAGTTGGCTTCGATGGTGGGGGAGGATGCCGGTCAGGCGTGGTAGGCCCAAACGTGTTGTGAGGGTCTGCTGGGAACGTCTGGCAGAGCCCCCTGTCAGAAGTAGCTTCAACTCCCACCTCCGGCAGAACTTCGACCACATCCCGAGGGAGGTGGGGGACATTGAGTCCGAATGGGCCATGTTCCGTGCCTCTATTGTTGAGGCAGCTGACCGGAGCTGTGGCCGTAAGGTGGTCGGTGCCTGTCGTGGCGGCAATCCCCGAACCCGCTGGTGGACACCGGCGGTGAAGGATGCCGTCAAGCTGAAGAAGGAGTCCTACAGGACCCTTTTGTCCTGTGGGACCCAGGAGGCAGCTGATAGGTACCGGCAGGCCAAGCGGAATGCGGCTTTGGTGGTTGCTGAGGCAAAAACTCGGGCGTGGGAGGAGTTTGGGGAGGCCATGGAGAATGACTTTCGGACGGCTTCGAGGAGATTCTGGTCCACCATCCGGCGTCTCAGGAAGGGGAAGCAGTGCAGTGTCAACACTGTATATGGTGGGGATGGTGCGCTGCTGACCTCGACTCGGGACGTTGTGGGGTCGGTGGGGGGAATACTTCGAAGACCTCCTCAATCCCATTAACATGCCTTCCAATGAGGAAGCAGAGCCTGGGGACTCAGAGGTGGGCTCCCCCATCTCTGGGACTGAGGTCACCGAGGTGGTCAAAAAACTCCTTGGTGGCAGGGCCCCGGGGGTGGATGAGATACGCCCGGAGTTCCTCAAGGCTCTGGATGTTGTAGGACTGTCTTGGCTGACACGCCTCTGCAACATCGCATGGACATCAGGGACAGTGCCTCTGGATTGGCAGACCGGGGTGGTGGTCCCCCTTCTTAAAGACTACAGAGGGATCACACTCCTCAGCCTCCCTGGAAAAGTCTATTCAGGGGTCCTGGAGAGGAGGGTCCGTCGGATAGTCGAGCCTCGGATTCAGGAGGAACAGTGTGGTTTTCGTCCTGGTCGCGGAACAGTGGACCAGCTCTATACCCTTAGCAGGGTCCTGGAGGGTGCATGGGAGTTTGCCCAACCAGTCTACATGTGTTTTGTGGACTTAGAAAAAGCATTCGACCGTGTCCCTCGGGGAATCCTGTGGGGGGTACTCCGAGAGTATGGGGTACCGGCTCCCCTGATAAGGGCTGTTCAGTCCCTGTACGATCAGTGCCAGAGCTTGGTCCGCATTGCCGGCAGTAAGTCGAACCCGTTTCCAGTGAGAGTTGGACTCCACCAGGGCTGCCCTTTGTCACCGATTCTGTTCATAACTTTTATGGACAGAATTTCTAGGCGCAGCCAGGGTGTTGAGGGGGTCCGGTTTGGTGGGCTCAGGATTGGGTCACTGCTTTTTGCAGATGATGTTGTCCTGTTTGCTTCATCAGGCCGTGATCTTCAGCTCTCTCTGGATCGGTTCGCAGCCGAGTGTGAAGCGGCTGGGATGAGAATCAGCACCTCCAAATCCGAGACCATGGTCCTCAACCGGAAAAGGGTGGAGTGCCCTCTCAGGGTTGGTAGCGAGATCCTGCCCCAAGTGGAGGAGTTCAAGTATCTCGGGGTCTTGTTCACGAGTGAGGGAAGAATGGAGCGTGAGATCGACAGGCGGATCGGTGCGGCATCCGCAGTGATGCGGGCTCTGCATCGGTCTGTCGTGGTGAAAAAGGAGCTGAGCCGCAAGGCGAAGCTCTCAATTTACCAGTCGATCTATGTTCCTACCCTCACCTATGGTCATGAGCTATGGGTAGTGACCGAAAGAACGAGATCGCGAATACAAGCGGCTGAAATGAGTTTCCTCCGCAGGGTGTCTGGGCTTTCCCTTAAAGATAGGGTGAGAAGCTCAGTCATCCGGGAGGGGCTCAGAGTAGAGCCGCTGCTCCTCCGCATCGAGAGGAGTCAGATGAGGTGGCTCGGGCATCTGATCAGGATGCCTCCTGGACGCCTCCCTGGTGAGGTGTTCCAGGCACGTCCAACCGGGAGGAGGCCCCGGGGAAGACCCAGGACACGCTGGAGGGACTATGTCTCTCGACTGGCCTGGGAACGCCTTGGGATTCTCCCGGAAGAGCTAGAAGAAGTGGCCGGGGAGAGGGAAGTCTGGGCATCTCTGCTCAAGCTGCTGCCCCCGCGACATGACCTTGGATAAGCGGGAGACAATGGATGGATGGATGGATGGATTTAAAAAAATCAAAAACAAGACATACTGAGATAAATAAAAGATCACCACCCCCAATGTCAATGTCATTTTGTTGAACCCCCTTTTGCTTTAATGACAGCCTTGAGTCTGTTGGGATTCTTCTCTATCAGCTTTGCACACCTAGACTGAGCCCACTCAATATTTGCCCCCACTCTTCTTTACAGAACTGTTCAAGTTCGGTCACATTGGACGGTGAGCGTTGGTGGTCTGCTATCTTCAAATCTTTCCACAGATTTTCAGTGTCATTTAGGTCTGGGCTCTGACTGGCCACACCAGGACATTCACTTCTTTCTCCTTCAGCCACTGTGTGCTCAATTTTGCTGTGTGCTTCAGGTTGTTTTCGTGTCAAAAGGTGAACATTCTGCCCATCTCCAACTTTCTGGCAGAGGGTAGCAGGTTTTCCTCAAGAATTTGATGGTATTCTGCCCCATCCATTTTTCCTTCTACATTAACGAGAGCCCCAGGCCCCCCACAACAGGATGTTGCCCCCTCCATGCTTTATTGTAGGTATGGTGTGTTGTGGATGGTGAGCTGCATTGGTGTACTGCTTGGTGTTGAGGCCAAATAGGTTGATTTTGGTCTCATCTGACCATAAGTCCTTTTTCCACTTGGCATCAGAATCTTCAAGGTGCATTCTGGCAAAGCTCAACCGAGCCTTAATGTGGTCTTTCTTGAGACAAGCCACAATGGTGGAACGCTTGTGAAATTGTTGTTACCTGCACACAATGACCACTCTTTGCCATCAAATCCTGTAACTCCTTCAAAGTGTCCATTGGCCTCATGGTAGCCCCTCTTACCAGTTTCCTCCTTGCTCTTCCATCCAGTTTGGAGGATCCAGGGACAGTCCTAGTAGTACCAAACACTTGCCACTTCTTTATTATGGACGTTACTGTGCTCCTCAGGATTGATAAAGCCTTTGAGATTTGTTTGTCTCCATCTCCTGCCTTATGTCCGTCCACAACTCTATCCCTGAGATCTTCTGAAAGTGGTTTGCCACCCACAGTCAGTTGTTTGTCTGTCAGTGGCACTGCCAAGCAAGGGAATGAATGCTCCAGGAACAGCTTCACTAATCATACTGATTACAATTGATCAGAGGTGGAAGGAAGCCAGTAACCGCAATGGAAATAGTGGGCACTTACACCTGATTTAGTTTAGGAATTGTCCTTTATTAATCTCAAGATTTCTTCTTTTTTATTTTTTTAAATTCTTCTGAACTGTAGCTGTGAGATCTTTCACTTGGATGTTATAGATTGCATTGAGTAAGTAAAGCTGGAAAAAATATTGGTTTGTGTGTTTTCATTTAAGGCTGTGAAGCAAAAAAGGGAGTATTTCGAGGGGGGGGGGGATTCTTTTCTATACCCACTGTATTAGAAAGCCATGGTGTGGAGAAATCACATCCCTGAAATGATCTGCAGAGCAAGATGATCACTCAACCAGTCGTACCCAGCAATGTGTAGAAAACGTAACCTGAAGACTACAAACAAAACACTTCTGTGGTTAAGCCTCACCACTAGATGGCAGCAGACTACTGTCCTAAGAGTCTATCCATCCACCCATCCATTATCCAACCCACTATATCCAAACTACAGGGTCACGGGGGTCTGCTGGAGCCAATCCCAGCCAACACAGGGTGCAAGGCAGGAAACAAACCTCGGGCAGGGTGCCAGCTCACCGCAGGTCCTAAGAGTCAGTCGGTCTTAACATTATAAAGCAGATCATTACACGTCACCCTGAGTCTGCCTCAGGTTTAACCGTCATTACACAGAATTCTGAATCAGGATGAACGCCAAGAAGGTGAAGGGTTCAACATTTAATTGTATTGTGTTAGATTAATGGTGGTGTGTAATACTGGAGCACCTTAGGGAACTGTCCTGTTCCCCTTCCTGTTTTCCACTTCCAGCACATTATTAGTATTTGCCGTCTACAAAAATGTTCAGATGACTCTTCCATCATAGGCTGCATTAATAATGGAGAAGAGTCGGAGTACAGGAAGGTTGTGAAGGACTTTGTCTTGTGGTGCAGGGACAACATCAGCAAGACAAAAGAGCTGGTGGTGGATTTTCAGTGTGCCAGGTAGCCTCCCAGACCGGTAGCCATCCAGGTGGAGAACGTGGAAGTGGCTCAGAGCTACAAGGACCTGGGGGTTCACTTGAACAACAAACTGTGCAGTGGTCTGACAACTCAAGAAGGGTCAGAGCAGGATGGACATCCTGAAGAGACTCGGGTCTGTTGATGTGTGCAGCAAAGCTGATGGAAACCATCTACCAGTCCATAGTAGCCAGTGTGGTGCTCCATGCTGCAGTCTGCTGGGGAAGCAACTTGAGCTCAAAAGAAGCACAACGCCTCAACAAACTCATCAGGAAAGCCTGAGGCCTCACAGGGCCAACCCTGGACACACTGGAAACAGGATGGTGGCGGAATTGGACACCATCATGAAAAATCCCCTCCAGGAGGTGCTCTCTTGGAACACTTTTAGCCACAGGCTCATTGCACCACCACCAGCCTCTGGGGGTCTTCAGGCAATTCAATGATTCCTCCCGATGTACTCGTTAAGTTTATTTTGAAATATCTGCATAATATACATTTATTGATTGATTAATCGATTGATTGGTTGATTGACTGCATGAATTGTTCTGTAAGTTTGTATCTTTGTTTTTTGAATTTCTGTTGCTGCATGCTTCTGAATTTCCCCTTGGGATTAACAATCTATCTAATTTAACCAGGGAAAGATATTTATTTATTGTAAATGTATTATTGGGGTAAAATTCATCTTCATAAACCAAAATGATTAAAAAAAAAGGAGTTTTTGAAGTCTTTGAAATGAATATCTAATGTTAAAGTTTATAAAAGGTATGAAAAATGCCGAAGTATTGAAAAGTTTAATATATATATGTATATTAATAGAGTAAATAAATGTTTACTTAAACCCAGAAGCAATACCTCAATGTACTGCACGTTATCTTTTTGTGTCAAGTTCATATTAATACTGGTTTTCTATTGTTTGTGTATTTATGATGTGACCACCAGGGGGTGCACCAACACCCCAAACGCCTGACATGATAGACACCTGAAACAAGGATCTGCACCAGACACGTTTATTTTCCAGTTGGAAACGCTTTCCTTACGTGTCCCCCCACACAATAAAGCATTCAGCCCTTCTTTATCTTCTTTCTTTCCTTCCGCTTCCACTCCTCTTCCTCCCATAAGCTTTGCCCTCGACTTTGGAGTGAGGCGGTTGCTCTGATAGATAGATAGATAGATAGATAGATAGATAGATAGATAGATAGATAGATAGATAGATAGATAGATAGATAGATAGATAGATAGATAGATAGATAGATACTTTATTAATCCCAAGGGGAAATTCCCATACTCCAGCAGCAGCATACTGATAAAGAACAATATTAAATTAAAGAGTGATAACAATGCAGGTATACAGACAGTAACTTTGAATAATGTTAACGTGGAATTGAAGAGTCACATAGTGTGGGGGAGGAACGATCTCCTCAGTCTGTCAGTGGAGCAGGACGGTGACAGCAGTCTGTCGCTGAAGCTGCTCCTCTGTCTGGAGATGATCCTGTTCAATGGATGCAGTGGATTCTCCATGATTGACAGGAGTCTGCTCAGCGCCCATCGCTCTGCCATTGTCCAGCTCTGTGCCTACAATAGAGCCTGACTTCCTCACGAGTTTGTTCAGGTGTGAGGCGTCCCTCTTCTTTATGCTGCCTCCCCAGCACACCACTGCGTAGAAGAGGGCGCTCTCCACAACTGTCTGATAGAACATCTGCAGTATCTTATTGCAGATGCTGAAGGACGCCAGCCTTCTAAGGAAGAATAGTCGGCTTTGTCCTCTCTTGCACAGAGCATCAGTATTGGCAGTCCAGTCCAATTTATCATCCAGCTGCACTCCCAGGTATTTATGGGTCTGCACCCTCTGCACAGTCACCTCTGATGATCACGGGGTCCATGAGGGGCCTGCGTCTCCTAAAATCCACCACCAGCTCCTTGGTTTTGCTGGTGTTCAGGTGTAGATAGATAGATAGATAGATAGATAGATAGATAGATAGATAGATAGATAGATAGATAGATAGATAGATAGATAGATAGATAGATAGATAGATAGATAGATAGATAGATAGATAGATAGATAGATAGATAGATGACATTACTGGGCAGCATTTTGTCCTTTCATGCACATACAGTGGAGTCAGAAAGTCTTCAGACCTCTTTGTTTTATTCATATTTTCTTTTCAGTTCATTTTTCCCTCATCAAGTAACACTCAGAACCCCCTGAATGACAAACCAAGAGCAGGTTTTCAGGAATGTTTACAAATGTATTAAAAATAAAATTAGTGAAATTTCCACACTGAGACAAATATTCAGACTTTCGGTTCGGGTTCATCCCCTTTTGTTGATAGTCATTGAGATGTTTCAGCCCCTGGTTTGGAGCCCCCTGTGGTCAATTCGTTTGATTGCACTCGATTATGAAAGACACACACATCTGTCTATGGAAGTCCCCAGAGCTGAGCCAAGTAACAGCTAAGAGGTTGAAAGAGTTGCCTGCAGAGCTTAGAGAGAGGATTGTATCGAGGTACAGATTGGGGAGGACTACAAACAAATCCTGTCTTGTTGAAGGATCCGGAGAGCACAGTGGCGTCTATTATGCTTAAATTAGACACGTTTGAAACGACCAGAACTCTTTCTAGAGCTGGCAGTCTGGCCAAACTGAGCAATCAGGAGAGAAGGACCTTGGTAAGAAAGGTGACGAAGAAACTAAGGGTCACTCTGGCTGAGCTCCAGAGAACCTGTGTGGAGATGGGAGAAACTTCCAGAAGAACAACCATTACTGTAACACTTCACTGATCTGGGCTTGATAACAGAGTGACAGATGGCACATTAAAGCCCACTTGGACTTGGGTAAGAAGGCACCTAAAGAACTTTAAGAATATGAGAAACAAGTTTTTTTCTGCTCTGATGAAAACCAGATTGAACTTTTTGGTCTGTGAACATGATAGTTGGTAGAAACCAGGCACCGCTCATCACCTGCTCAATACCATTCCAACGGCGAGGCATGGTGGTGACTTAAGGAGACCTCTGGGAATGTTCTTGAGTGGCCCAATCTTAAAACCAATCAAACACGTCTGGAGAGACCTGAAAAACAGTCGTTCACCAATGGCCTCCATCTAACCTGACAGAGCCTGAGAGGATCTGCAGAGAAGAATGGCAGAAAATCCTGCAATCCAGGTGCGTGAAGTTTTACAGTGTTAAATCTGAGAAGACATCAGGCTGACCAAGGGGCTTCAATTAAGTCCTGGACAGTCTGAGGTGCATCCTGGCAGCGTTCGATGGACAGAAACATAATGTCCCAGAGGTGTTCTATTGGATTTAGGTCAGACAAGTGTGGAGGCCAGTCAATGGTATCAATTCCTTTATCCTCCAGGAACTGCCTGTATCCTCTCGCCACATGAGGCCGGGCATTGTCATGCACCAGGAGGAATCCAGGACCCACTGCACCAGCTTAGGGTCTGACAATGGGTCCAAGGATATAATCCTGATACCTAATGGCAGTCAAGGTGCTGTTGTCCAACCTGTAGAGGTCTGTGTGTCCCTCCATGGATATGCCTCCCCAGACCATCACGCACCCACCACCAAAACGGTCATGCTGAACGATGTTACATGCAGCATAATGTTCTCCATGGCTTCTCCAAACCCTTTCACATCTGTCACATGTGCTCAGGGTGAACCTGCTCTCATCTGTAAAAAGCACAGGGCGCCAATTCTGGTATTCTATGGCAAATGCCAGTCGAGCTCCACGGTGCCCACTAGAGGACGTCGGGCCCTCAGGCCACTCTCATGAAGTCTGTTTCTGACTGTTTGGTCAGAGGCATTCACACCAGCGGCCTGCCTGCTGGAGGTCATTTTGTAGGCTCTGCCAGTGCTCATCCTGTTCCTCCTTGCCCAAAGGAGCAGATAGCGGTGAGTCCTGCTGATGGGTTAAGGACCTTCTACGAGGGGCCCTGTCCAGCTCTCCTGTCTCCTTGGATCTCCTCCATGCCCTTGAGACTGTGCTGGGAGACACAGCAAACCTTCTGGCAATGACACGTATTGATGTGCCATCCTGGAGAAGTTGGACTACCTGTGCCAGCTCTGTAGGCTCCAGGTATGGCCTCAGGCTACCAGTAGTGACAGTGACCGTAGCCAAATGCAAAACGAGTGAAAAAACAGATGAGGAGGGCAAGATGTTAGTGGCTTTCCCTCCACCTGTTAAACTATTAATCCTGTTTTGGGGGTCGTCTCATTGTTGCCCCTCTAGTGCTACTTAACTGACCAGATCAATAGCCCACAAGTTTCATTAACTTGATGCTATACACGGATTCAAAAATGTTCATTTCATTTTTTTGAGTAGTATATTTAAAAAAATTAGCAAATTCCTAAATCTCTGTTTTCTCTTTGTCATTCTAAGATACTGAGTGTTGCTTAATGTTTGGGAAAAAAATGATTTTAAATGATTTTAGTACAAGGGCTGCAACATAACGAAAGGTGAAAAAAGTCAAGGGGCTCAAATACTTTTCTGAGGCCACTGAACTCCCAGTCACTCGGATTCAAGCCACGGCCATTTCAGAGGTGCCATTCCACCTACCATGTATGTAGAAGACCTGGCAGACTTGAGGAAAATCCACCCAGACTGTGACCCAAACTGAAATTTGATTTCAGAACAGCAGATCCTTGTGCCATCAGCACTACCCACTGTGCCACGGACTCATATGGTAGGTCCACCAGGCGTCCATCAGGCGCTCTGGCTTACAGAGTACGGTCAGCTTCTCGCACGCTCTCTGTGTTCATATCTTGCTATTACGGAGATGTGGCAGCCTGTGAGATTTAAATCCTGACTCTCATTGTCACGCCTCAGATTATAAATTATAGTCGGTTTGAGCTCTTGATTTGCGGCCTGCCCTCTCACCTCTGCATCCTGTAACACAATGCAGCTTGTTTAACTGATTAAATAACCCATCAGGATGGATCTAAATTACTGTTCACGGCGGGGAGGGCGACATGCGTGTGAAGAGACTGTGGTTACCATTCGGTCTTTTCAATCACCTCTCAGTTTGCAGATCTGAATGAGGGATTGAAACCCAAGCTGCGGAGTTCATGTTACCATGAAATAGGTCAAGAAGTATTTTAAGGGATACGCTGGTGTACGATATGCACTGGAGATACTTGGGGACAGCAGTTTCCATTGTGTCACTGAAGTGATCCGGTAATGGTTAGCCGCTGCTTCAATTAAAAATGTATTTGCTGAGGATCCATTGTTTGTCTTTGTTGAACCCATGAGTCTTTACTCTGTATAGTGCCTTTCATAGCGTCTGAGAGCGACTCGATCAAGCTGAAGTCTGTCTGTGCTTCATTTGAACTATTTGCAGTATGAAGTTTGGTTTAAGTTAGTGCTAGCGTGGACCAGGAGTGGCTATTTGATCTGAATAAGGTGTTACACTGCATGTCTTAATGACTTGTAACTTTCTCATGCAGCTTTTAAAATCATTTAAAAAATACTTTTTTATTTGATTGAGCTTAGAAAACCCTTTACAAAATTCAGTTAAAACTACTTTCCAGACATGTATAGAATTCAGAGGTTCAGAACACCCGTCTTCCCTGTTCCTTGTAGCTGCATTATATGCGTTGTACGTCCAGGTGAGTGCTCATTGGTTGTCAGCATACACAGAGCCCGCCCTCTATGCCATGCCTGTTATATTTTGTCACAGGGAATGGCAGACTGGTTCTAAATCTATGCCTGAAATCATATAAGGGAGTGATGATGAAGAATTTCATACATACTGTATCTCCACATGATCTTAGATCTCGATGGGAAATAGGACCTTTCAAACAGAATCTCAGATAAGAAGTGGAATCGAGCTGTTCATTTTTTGTTTAGATATACTTTAGTATTCCCTGATGGGAAATCGTCTCTTTGCATGACCTTTGGAGATCAGAGCACAGGGTCAACCATTGTACGGCACCCCTGGATAAGGGCCTTGCATAAAATACGTTCTTCCTCAATGCTCTGCAAATCAGGGTGTAATTCATATGATACTCTGCACTCATCTGTCTCAGCTAGAACTACAATCAATTGGTAACGTTCTGAATTGTGAACAGTGTCATCGATAGGTCATATGCTTTGGGAAATGCACCACACTGACACAATTTTAGGGGAAAAATATTTTAATATTTATCAGATAGTATTGGATTTTCAATTACTCTAAATCCTTTAAGAGCATTATGTGGAGCAACACCAGATGGGAGATCAAGTCGATTGTGATGTCCTACACTACGTTACTCACACATCAGTTAATCTTTTGTGGTATGCCAGACAAGAGCCATCATGCGGATGTGTCTCTCTTCTCTTTGTGAGATCCGAAACACCCGTCTTCCCTGTTCCTCACAGCTGCATTATATGCATTATACTTGCAGGTGAGTGCTCATTGGTTGTCACCATACAAAGAGCCCCCCTGCATGTTTTGTCTTGGTAGAGCAATATTTTACACTACTTTTCCCCTTTTGTATTATTAATATGTAGCCTTTGTCAGAATGCCTCTAATCTCACAGACTAAATAATAACAATATGCAAAGTACAACCTGATAAATGTTGATGTGTAGTTTCAGGCGGCACACAGACTTGTTAGTTACTTAAGATGTCTCTAGTTAGTCCTCATTTGTGGTCAGCTTTCTTCAGAACAGGCCGCATTGCCTGTCTCAATAAGGCTGCTGAGCTGTGCTCTTCATTGTCTTGTCCTTTTCAGTTCATGGTGTGAGATGGTCATTCATCAGTTTGGTAAGAGAGA
This sequence comes from Erpetoichthys calabaricus, assembly GCF_900747795.2. NCBI lineage: Eukaryota > Metazoa > Chordata > Cladistia > Polypteriformes > Polypteridae > Erpetoichthys > Erpetoichthys calabaricus. The sequence continues at coordinate 158,692,066 of NC_041403.2, forward strand.
GACTGAAGTTAAGCAAGCAAATTTATGGGTTTTCTGTCCAACCCCTAGAGCCAATAGGGCGTCACGGTACTTAAAGGCTTCTAATACAAGCCAGTTCCAAACAGCCATACTTCAGACCAATGGGGGGATAGAACACCTTCACACCTGCCCTCCAAACCATGTGTTAAGGTAAAGCTTGGCAGTTAAGCAGCCTGTGTGGGGGCGACTAGGGCGACGGTTCATCTTTCAGCAGGACAACGACCCTAAGCACACAGCCAAGATATCAAAGGAGTGGCTTCAGGACAACTCTGTGAATGTGCTTGAGTGGCCCAGCCAGAGCCCAGACTTGAATCCGATTGAACATCTCTGGAGAGATCTTAAAATGGCTGTGCACCGACGCTTCCCATCCAACCTGATGGAGCTTGAGAGGTGCTGCAAAGAGGAATGGGCGAAACTGGCCAAGGATAGGTGTGCCAAGCTTGTGGCATCATATTCAAATAGACTTGAGGCTGTAATTGCTGCCAAAGGTGCATCGACAAAGTATTGAGCAAAGGCTGTGAATACTTATGTACATGGGATTTCTCAGTTTTTTTTATTTTTAATAAATTTGCAAAAACCTCAAGTAAACTTTTTTCACGTTGTCATTATGGGGTGTTGTGTGTAGAATTCTGAGGAAAAAAATGAATTTTTTCATTTTTTGGAATAAGGCTGTAAGATAACAAAAGGTGGAAAAAGTGAATATTTTCCGGATTCACTGTAGATAGATAGATAGATAGATAGATAGATAGATAGATAGATAGATAGATAGATAGATAGATAGATAGATAGATAGATAGATAGATACTTTATTAATCCCCAAGGGGAAATTCACAAACAGGTTATGTTAGACAAACAGGTATGTAGTAAGTATGTAAGCAGTGTGACAGCCGATCGTAGAAAGCTACTGTTTAATGTTAAATACATATAGTCTTTGCTTTGTATGCTTTTTAGAAAACTGAGATTTTGGTAAAAGCATTCCGACCTGGGAGAAAATGAAAATAATAATTAGCCCTGAAAAAGTTAAGGAGATCTCTGTACTTTGCTCTTTTGACCTTTCCCTCAACCCTGTCTAGTCTCCCTGTTGCTGAAAAGCAACCCCATAGCATGCTGCTGACTCCATCATGCTTAAAATCAACCCTGCCGCCAGAAAATCTTGGGCCCCTGATAATTATGGCTGAGCATCTGGGCCCCCTGACTCCAGTCTACGATAATTTTGCCTCCCCAAGCTGACCGAGTGAAATGCCTATGCTACAGTCGAGCTTAACGTCAATCACATTGAAATTTCGTGCAACCGTATTTAATTTATATAATATTGTATTGCATATCGTGTCTCATGATGCATGGAGGGTTCTGGTAGCTCTGAATTAAAATTACTAACAGAGTCAACGTATCTATTTGCAACATATTTATTTCTGTATGTGTATCTCATGATATGATAACAACGATCACAGTGCCCACCTTCAGACCTTAACATTTGCAAAATCAGATATGATTTCATCAAAATGTACATTTTTAGCAAGCTGGTGTTCGATAGACAGCGTTTCCAGATTGTTCAGTCTTTCCTGTCACACAGTAGAACGCAAGTAGTTCTTTAGAATAGCTAACTTACTGAATGATCTTTCCCCTTCACATACAGACACTGGAAGACAACAAAAGATGCATAAAGCCATACAAAGTTCTCCAAAGATCCCCTCCAGTCCAAGAGAGTATATCACATTCGCTCCCGAACCTCAGTCTCTGAATGTTGCGTCATACGCATTCTTGACGTGAATCACCTCATCTTTCAAATGATGTGACAGACCCTTTGAATATTTTGCATTTAAATTTGCACAAGAGGCTGAGCTCTCCTCCGTGCTCATGCTCCTAAAGTTTAAAATTGGGCAAAAAAAAAAAAAAAAAGGCGACATATGTTGTTTAGGCTTTTCAAAAGGCTCGGACAATTCTGAAATTAATGAATCCATCATAACGTGAGATGTGCTTCTTCTGAGTTTTACTTCTGGGTTTTGGGATTCCTGATCATCTGCTTCTGCGTCAGATCCGTCGGACTTGATAAGACATCTTGGTCTTCTGCGACGCCATCCTAATTTGAACACCGCAGGGATTTCCATTTCATTTGCCGTACCTTTAGCCTTGTGCAAGAGAACCCCCTGACCGGTGTCATGGTTGCCTTCCCCTGGTGGGGGCTCTGTTAGAATTGAGGTCAAACACTTGAGTCTAAACAGGCTTTCATGTGTCATCAGGCCGCTCTTTCATGAAGCCCAGATCAGTGTGGTGTTACAGAGTTGATAATCATTCTAGAACTTCCTCCCATCTCCACACAGTTTCTCTGGCGCTCAGAGTGAACATTGAGAACTTGGTCACCTCTGTTACTAAGATCCTTCTGCCATGATTGCTCAGATTGGCCTGGTGGCCAGTTCTACTCAGAACTGTGGTTGTTCCAAACTTCTTCTATTTAAGAATTTTGGATGCCCCTGTGCTTTCATTGGTAACCTTCAATGCTTGGCCGCCTTCCTCATATCTGTACTTCAGCACCATCCTGGTACCGGGATTCTTTATGGGTTCTTTGAAGTTTAGCCTGTGTGACCAATATGTTCTCTCACCAAGGCCCTTCTCCCCTTGATTGCTCAGTTTGGCCAGGCTGTTAGCTCTAATAAGAGTAACGGTTGTTCCAGACTTGTCTGATTTAAGAATAATGGAGCCCATTGTGCTCTTCAGAACCTTCAGAATTTTTTGTAGCCTTCCCCATTATCTGTACCTCGACACAATCCTCTCTATAAGCCCAGCAAGCAATTCCTTCAATCTCATGGCTTGATTTTTGCTCAACGGTGGGTCCATCTATAAACAAGTGTGTTCGCCTTTCCTAAACCGTCTAATCGATAGAATTGACCACAGGTGGACCCCAAACAAGGTGTAGAAACATCTCAGTGATGATCAATAGAGTGGGGGACACCTGCGGCAGATTTCAAGAGTGAACTCTAATGTCAGTGGGAAAGTTCAGTTTTTTATTTTCGTAAATTTGCAAAAATTCCTAAAATCCTGTTTTCGCTTTGTCAGTATGGGGTATTGAGTGTTGCTTGATGTGGATAAAAAATGACTGTCAATGATTTTAGCACAAGGTAGCAACAGAACAAAATGTGCAAATAGAGAAGGGTCCGAACACCAAAATTTGCATTTCTTTCGGTGTCATTGTGGCTTAATTCTGTTTTTAGAACATTAGAACACTCTAGTTGAGAACAGGCCATTCATCCCAACAAAGCCCACCAGTCCTGTCCACTTATTTCTTCCAAAAAAACATCAAGTCGATTTTGGAAAGTCCCTAAAGTCTTACTGTTTACCACACTACTTGGTCGCTTATTCCAAGTGTCTATCGTTCTTTGTGTAAAGAAAAACTTCCTAATGTTTGTGCGAAATTTACCCTTCACAAAATTCCAGCTGTGTCCCCGTGTTCTTGATGAACTCATTTTAAAATAACAGTCTCAATCCACTGTACTAATTCCCTTCATAATTTTAAACACTTCAATCAGGTCACCTCTTAATCTTCTTTTGTTTAAACTGTAAAGGCTCAGCTCTTTTAATCTTTCCTCATAACTCATCCACTGTAGTCCTGGAATCAGCCTAGTCGCTCTTCTCTGGACCTTTTCTAGTGCTGCTATGTCCTTTTTGTAGCCTGGAGACCAAAACTGCACACAGTACTCAAGATGAGGCCTCACCAGTGCATTATAAAAGTTGAGCAGAACCTCCTTGGCCTTGCACTCCACACATCAAGGCGCTATATAACCTGACATTCTGTTAGCCTTCTTAATGGCTTCTGAACACTGTCGGGAAGTCGATAGCTTAGAGTCCACTATGACTCCTAAATCCTTCTCATAAGCGTATTTTTGATTTTCAGACCTCCCATTGTGTATTCAAACCTCACATTTTTACTTCCTATGTGTAATACTTTACATTTACTGACATTAAATTTCATCTGCCACACATCTGCCCAAGCCTGTATGCTATCCAAGTCCTTCTGTGATGATATAACAGATTCCAAATTATCTGCTAATCCACCTATCTTGGTATCATCTGCAAACTTCACCAGCTTGTTACTTATATTCCTATATAGAAATGATTTATATTCCTAAATCATTTCTATATAGGCCTATTAAAAATAGCAGCACTGGCCCCTGCTGGTCACCACTATTAACCTCACCCTATTCTAATGAGGGACTTTGCACCATCACCCTCTGCTTCCTGTGTCTGAGCCAATTCTGCACCCATCTAAAAACATCACACCCTGAACTCCCACTTCTTTTAATCTGATGCCCAACATCTCATGTGGCACCTTATCAAATGCTTTCTGAAAGTCCAGATCAATAATATCATCTGCTCCACTTTGATTGTTTCCTTTTGTTGCCTCCTCATAGAATTCCAGCATGTTAGTAAAACACGACCTCCCTCTTCTGATGCCATGCTGACTGTTCCTAATAACTCCTGTCCTTGCCAGGTGTTGCTCAATCTTACCCTTAATGATTCCTTCCATTAAATTTCCTGTGATGCATGTTATGCAGCTTATGATAGTTTTTCTTTTTTTTTGTAAATGTACGGTTTTGTTTTGATAAATAATGTTGTGTAATCAGTTAATTTCAGAGTTTCTGTCACGTGTATAAAAATCTTATCTTCACACTGGGCCAACACAGAGCAGGAAACCACAGTCCTTGTTCTTTCGCAAAAAAAGGCATTGTGAATGTCATAATGGAGGGACTGGCATCCCTACAGAGATGGGTGGCTAGATTCCATAATGGAAGGATGTGGATGGACATGCAGCTTCACATCTGGGTCGGTTGTCAGCACCTTTCCCTGCCGGGAGGCCATAATGAAAAGAAATAGGGAGACTACTTCCTGGGGCCATATGTTACCCCTATATAAAGGGGAGCAGCATCCCTCAGGTTGAACTCCCATTTCTACAGCCACAGGGCATACTGGGAGCTGTAGTCCTGATGGGCATCCCTGATAGGTGTACATGGGTGCCACCAAGGAGGGCTGCAGGAGAACATTAGACCTAGAAGTGCAATGCTGTGACACCGAAAGTACAGTCGTGTCTGGCATATAAGAAGACGCTTCCTCTGCATCAGGGGGTCAGAGTTGGGATCGAGGAAGTGGACAACGTTTGCAGAGGTGGAGGAGTAGAAGAAGTTTGAAAATGACCATAACAGTCTGAAAGTGATACTGTAAAATAAATAACTTTTTATGTAACCTTCAATCCGTGTCTAGCTGAGTTCTGTTTGGTGTTTGGGACTTGGGGGCCGCCCCCCCAGTGGCACAAACATTCAAACTCCCAGCACAAGCTTGGAAAAGGCATTATTATTTTTTCTCTGATTATATGATTTTTTATCGAGTTAAACAAACGCAACAGATTTTGAAGCAACAACAGATAAAAGAAAGTGAGGGGTGGATGGAGGAATCCAGGAAAGGATGGTAAGTGTCACCTTTCAAATACCTTATAAGAACCAAGCAGCCCCCTCATTTGTTTGCACGGCTGAGACGAGCCTCCACTGACAGTCGAGACAGATACATTGACAGATTGCAGGCCCAGTGTAACCGTTACACCAGGCAGCACCAACCGCTTTTGATTTGGGGGTCAGGGGAGTATCAATAAAACATGATCAAAGTCTGAAGTCACCCTGACCCCTCCTCGGGTAACAGCTCTGCTACCATGCCACTCTACACTTAATAATGCAGTAGAAGGTTAGACAAAAAAAAACAAAACAACGCATTCTCGAAACCTTAGTCGTCTATGCTCTGCAAGTGGACACACCCCGATGATGAATCTCCCTTATTGTCAGACTGTCGGCACGTTGTTCTGTCAGAACGCAGCTTTTGGAGCAAATGTGCTTTCGAATATTGGTTCCTGCCTTGTGCCCTGTGTTGGCTGGGATTGGCTCCAGCGGACCCCCGTGACCCTGTGTTCGGATTCAGCGGGTTGGAAAATGGATGGATATTCCTTAAGGCAGCTTGGCTGCCTCTGAGAGTTTCTTGTCTGCAAGGGAATAAATCCAGCGATGATGATGATGATGATGATGATGATGATGATGATGATGATGATGATGATGATGATGATTATTATTATTATTGTATATAGTCCCCTCCATAATGCTTGGGACAAAGACACATTTTGTTCTTGATTTCCCCTTCTGCTCCACACTTTAAAGTTACAAATCAAACAATTCAGACATCGTGATTAAAGTGCACACTACAGACTTTCAGTTAAGGGGATTTGCAGACATTTTGGTCACACATCACTTTTTCTTCACCTCCCATTTCAGGGCACCCTAATGTATGGGCACAGCAATGGCACGTCTATTAAAGTCATATTTAGTTCTTTGTCTCGTATCCCTCACATGCAATGACTGCTTGACGTCTGTGATTCACAGACATCAGTAGGTGCTGAGGGTCTTCTCTGGTGATGAAGCCTCTAATGTGGCCATCTTCAGCTCCTGTTTGTTTTAGGTGGGCTTGTCGCCTTATGTTTTCCCTTCAGCATATGATAGGCCTGCTCAAATGGATTTAAATTGGGCAACTGGCTTGGCCATTCAAGAATTTTCCATCTTTTACCTTTGATAAACTCCTGTGTCACCTCAGCCGTGTGTCTGGCTCATTATCTTGTTGGAGGATGAAGTGCCATCCAGTGAGTTTGAAGGCCTTTACTGGAACTCGAGCAAATCAGATGTTTCTCCACACCTCAGAATTCATTGTGTTATCAGCAGTCACATCATCAAGGAAGAGAAGTGTGCCAGGACCTGTGGCAGCCCAAGCCATAACACCCCCAGCACCGCCATGTTTAACAGATAAGGTGGTCTGCTTTGGATCGCGGGCAGTTCCTTCTCCTCTCCACACTTTGTCATCACTCTGATGAGGTTCATCTTTGTCTCTTCTGTCCACAAGACCTTTTCCCAGAATTCTGCAGGCTCTTTGAAGTTGAAACTGTAATCTGGCCATCCTGCTTTTGTGGTGTTCATCTTGCAGCGTGTCCTCTGTGTTTCTGTTCATGAAGTCTTCTGCTGATCGTCGTCTCTGACACACACACATCGGCCCCCTGAAGACTGTTACTGATCTGTCAGAGAGGCATTTGGGGCTTTTTCTTCACCATACTGAGGATTCATCTGTCATCAGCAGTGGAGGTCTTCCTTGGCCAACCAGTCCCTTTGTGATTACTGAGCTCACCAGTGTGTTCTTTCTTCTTCATGATATTAAACACAATTGATTTTTTGTCATCCTAAGGTCTTACTGAGGTCTGTGATGGTTTCATTCTTGTTTTTCAGCCTCATAATGGTTCCTTTGACTTTCATTGGCACAGCTCTTGTCCTCATGTTGAACAATGCCAACTACAGACCCCAAAGGGTAGAAGCAAGCTGAGGTATCTGACGAAGCCGTGAAACCCCCCTGAGGAATCACAAACACCTGGGATGCCAATTGTCCTAAACATTATGGTGCCCTGAAATGGGGGGAACTACACAGAAAAAGTGTTGTATGACCAAAATATGGAAAGACCCTTAAATGAACGCTTTCAATGAGCTGTAAGGGGACCAACACGTTGGTCCAGGTCTGTATGAGCATTCGTATGATGACACGACTCTGCACACTTATATCCACTTCAGTAGGAATCACTCTGAGTGTGTGTGATGTGACTGCACATGAATTTGCTTCCTAATTTAAGTGTGTGTGTGTTTTTACGCGTATGCACCTATTTGTTCATTTTGCAGGTCACTGCGTTAGCTCCAGAGAGGAAGGTCGTGACGCTGTGTGAATTTGCGTGTTTCTACCATACACGGTACATGTGTGTGCCTTCGTGTCTACAGTACATGTGAACACATTTTAGTGGGTCTGGTCCTGAGGGTCTCTGCAAGTTTTTAGGCTGTGGACTCGAGTATCTGGGAATGGTGTGCGCGCATGGAGAATCTGTGTGTATGTGTGTGTGTGCGCTTGTGTGTGTGCGTGTGTGTGCGTGTGTGTAAGAGGATTGCCTCTGCCAGCTATGACAGAGATATTAACTGAGAGAAATGTGAATTGAACAGAAATGTGCAGAGATTAACAGAGAGGAAGAACGAGGAGTTGAGCTGATCAGACACGAGAGGCTGAATCATTGGCTGGGGGGAAAGAAACAAGAGACAATGAAAATAAAGACGTAATGTGGGGGGGCTACACACGGTGGAGTGAAAGTTGTGGGGGAGAGAGAGAGAGAGAGAGAGAGAGAGAGAGAGAGAGAGAGGAAGGAGTGAGCACAGGCAGAAGAGGACTAGCAACCGGAGAGAGGAGCCGAGGGCCAGCAGATTAAATGGCACAGGCAAATCAGCTTGGTGGGGATGGTGGGGGGTGGTTTGTGTTCGGGGAAGGAATTGAGCAGTGAAGGAGGAGGAGGGGGGGGTTTGGTGGTGGTGGTGGTGGTGGGGGGGGGGGTGTAAGGGACCGCCGCACAATAGATTTCATGATAATGAAGCGATAAACAGGTAAACCGAGAGCAGCGAACTGGGAGAGCAGCAAGGCGGATGAGACCCTGGCACAGAGTCCTCCTCTCTATGGAGAGGTGTGTGGCATCACATCACTCAAGCAGCGCTGCCCGGCACCTGGTGAAGGAGCTGAGACAGACGGGTCAAGGCGTCCAACTCGTGGCTCTAAAGAAAAAGGAACTTGGAAGTAAAGCCAAGAAGTCAGAGTGGGGATCAGGGATTAAAAAACCAAAAAAGGCGTAAACTGCAGAGAGCCCGCTGGCACCTGAAAGCCCCGGCAGATTAAAGACGTAGAAGGACGAGACAGGAAGGAGAGCTCGATACACACAGATAGGTGGTGCTTAAGGGAGGTGTAGACTCGCAGAGTGACAACCCGGGAAGAGCGATGTTCATGCTCATTCGGGAAGGCAACAGCACCATGAATGCGACCAACATTGAGACCAAGGAGCGGTCGGAGAAGCAGGTTAAAGCCTCCATCAAGAAGAAGGTGGAGAAGCAGCAACAGCAACGAAAGAGCGCTGGGGAGATGGCTCAGAGAAGGGGCTCCATCTCTTCTTTCCAGGGTGACCAGTCCCAGCTCCCCGGTGGAAACTCTCGCAGCTCCTCATTGCGCAGCCTAGATGATGGAGGGGCAGGAGCGGGAAAGTCAGCCAGCGCTTCTGCCGATGATGAGCTGGATGCACCAGAGGGGCTGTACCCCATCGTCGACTCAGTCTTTGGTCAGGTATGACTGGGGGCCCATCCTTTAGTTAAACAGGAGTCTGCATGGGTGTGTGTGTGTGTGTGTGTGTGCCCAACAAGTGGGGTGGAGGGGTCAAAAACTGCTTTTAATTGCTTTTGATGGCAAGCATGTGTCTGAGGATGGTCCTGTACTACCTACATTTTGATGGGTGGCTGACCAATGTTCTCTCAATGACCTTTCCCTGTCCTTCACTGAGGTGATCTGGTCACATCTGACACCTCTCCACGTTGACAGTTATGGTGTGTGTGTCGAACGGGCTGTGTTTGGACTAAATTACTCCATTTGAGTGTGATTCGTATGGGAATGGGTTTTGGTGAACATCTCTGAGTTGGTCAGGCCTGTTTATGAACTCACTGCATGGACTTGCAACGTACAGAGCCTATTACTGCATGTTTGAGGGGAGTCAGACACGCTGTTAGACTCTCATGGTTACATTCAACGTGGAAAGTGCACTCCTGATTTCACTGTCTGATCTCAGGGTGTTTGGGCACAAAGTAGGTGGACCTTGTGGGTCACACTGCTTAGAAGATCATGCTGAGCTCTGGATATTTGGCCTCAGTGGGTCACAGTGTGTGGACTCAGTCGGTCATGCTTACTCTCTGTGGGTCACGGAGTGTGAAACTAGACTCAGCCGGTCACATGTGTGTGGATTCAGTAGGTCACAATTACTCTCCGTGGATCACTGGGTGTGTAAATGGACTCAGCTGGTCACCTGTAATGTATGTTTATAGACTCGGTAGGTCACACTCTCTGTGGGTCAATGGGTGTGTAACTGGACTCAGCCGGTCACATCTGATGTCTATGTGTGTGGACTCAGTAGATCACACTTTTTCTCTGTTTATCTGGACTTAAATGGCCACACTGTGTATTGTCTGCTTTAAACTAACCTCAGTGGCTGTGTCACCTGTCTTCCCTGTGTACCCAGACTCTGCAGGTCACACTTACTCTCCATGGGTCACAGGGTGTGTAGCTGGACTCAGTTGGTCACATCTGAATTCTATATTGATGGACTCAGGTTGTCACACTTAATTTCCATGGGTCATGGGGACTGTAGCTAGTCTCAGCTGGTCACATTTGATGTCTATGTGTGTGGACTCAATGAATCACACTTACTTTCTGTTGGTCATGGGATGTGTATCTGGACTCAGCTGGTCACCTGTGATGTCTATGTGTTTGGACTCAGGAGGTCACACTTATTCACTGTTTATCTGGTCTTAAATGGCCACCCTCTGTATTGTCTGCTTTAACTGGTCACCCTCAATCTGTTTAGTTGACCTCCATGGGTGGGTCACTCAGATTCAGTAGGTCACCCTTTACTGCATGTATGTCTCTGTCTGCTCTCCTACTCTCTATTTATCACCCAGTTTTGATAAGCTACACTTAGCTCCGGTGGGTCGCACGTTCTCCCCATGTAACTGGACACATGTGGTGACACCTGATCTTTTTATTATTAAACAGAGTCGGTTACACCTGGGTGTCTGCGTTTATTTGGTGCCGAGCGTCACCTCAGAACTATAAAGTAAGTGTGTTTGCGTGAGTATTTGAAAAGTGGTGCAGCAGTGCTTGAATCCAAGACACGTTAGAAAGACAGACAAGTGCCATTCACGCAGGTCTCCATAAATTACCTGTTGGCGTTGCTTCAGTGTGAGCTGTGCTATCAGGAGACAGCGTGACATCTCAGGTGACAGGTGACCTCATTCGTAAAGCCTGGAGCTGTTTAAATTGTGAATCTGTAAGGAGGCTACGACTGCGCATCGGTCCGTGACTTTAGAAAAAGCAGAATGTTGGAAGCAGAGGGTGGGACACTTGTGGCGTGAATTTGGGGAGTTCACCTTGATCTTGATGAATCGTCGTTTAATATCAAATAATGATGTGTCTCAATCCACGCAGATTTTCACAGAAAACTGGCCAGTAAAATTAATTTTGCAGGTGAAATGAAGAGTTTTTTTTTGGGGGGGGTTTCGTGTCTGGTTTGGTTCACAGCAAAAATAAATGACAGCGTGTGGTGAGGTCTGCTGAGAACATAGTTGGCTGTGTGCGTCCATCTGTCGCAGACCTGAAGGTATTGAGTGTCGTAAACCACCGTGGGCTCATCTCACCAGGTCATCAATTGATCCAAAAAACTCCCGTCTGGTAAACGCTTTAGGATAATTCAACCTAAAAACCCAATTGATACCTTCATCGATTGATTCCCGGAGCCATAGACCTCACAAAATGATAATTTAGCTTGTCGTACTTATCTCTCATGTACTGTATGAAGGTGTGTATGGACATTATATGCACGTGTGCTTATGCGCTATACACTCACATCATCATTTAGTCTGATATACTTTGTTTAATCCCTGAGGAGAACTTGTCTTTTTGCATGTCCTTAGGAAGTCAGAGTGCAGGGTCAGCTATTATACTGTACCCCAGGAGCAATTTCCAGGTTAAGGGTCTTGGTCCAGGGCCCAATAAGGTAGGATCCCTTCTGGCAGTACTGGAATCTGAAACGACAATCACCCAGATGCCAGCGCTGATCTTAACCCTGAGAGCCACCACTCTGCCCCCATTCAACAGGCAGCCACCCGAGGAACACTACAACGCTGCCCCCCGCCGTCCCATTCACCCTCAATGGCCTCCGTTCAGCCACAACCGGGTCACCACTTGCAGCATCACCAACTTCCCACCGAGTACAAATGGGGCAGCTGTTCGAAGGACACTGCAAGGCTGTGTGGTGGGCGGGCAGTGAAATGCCCATCTCTGCCCCATCCAACCTCCGTCCAGTCAGGAGCAGTAGCTGTAGCGCCCTCCTCCGCCCCATCAAGCCTCTGTCCTGCACGTGAGCGCTTGCCGCACACCGAGAATGAATGGGGTGCGGCCCCCACCGCCCCAGTCATCAACCGGAGCTGCCAGAGGGACACTGCACAAAACCGCCTCCCCTCCAGCCACCGATTGCAGAGTCCCCAATCCGGAAATGACGGAGCTGCAGTTACTGAGGAGCCTGCGTCGTGTCCCCCAGACAGATGAAGGAACAGCTGTGGCCCCGTTCGTAAGTCGTATGTCGGATGTCCGTAACTCAGGGACTACCTGTATCGATATTATCAAATCATTATGATGAGAAACAAAGAGATATGATATTTGAGAAATGTTGTGCTTTTGCTCTGTCTGAGTAAACGAGAAAGTCGAGGGGCGCGCACTCCCGATTTTTTTTTTTATTTTCTGGGTGAATATCAAGGAATTCTAAATGCCAGGGGTGGGCAGATTCAGTCCTGGAGGGCTGCAGTGGTTGCAGGTTTTTGTTCCAACCCAGTTGCTTAATTAAAAACCAATCCTTGTCAATTATTTAATTTCATGGCTTGCTAGTGCTTTAACTCTGCCATGTCAGGTCATTCTCATATCCTAGATTTATTTTCCTTTCTAAGGATATCATCCAAATGATTTGAAGTCTAAAACAGATGAGTAATTCTCAGTGCTTCACTTTTTTCTCTTCACTTTCCTTCCAAGTATTTAATTAAACCAAATAACCAATTATTACATCCGGCGCCGCCGTGAGTGGCAGCCTTTTCAGCAGCTCCGTGTATGACTGTATATGTATGTGTACTTTTCTACTTTTATTTTTCTATTTTTATTTTGTGAATTTCCCATTGGGATTAATAAAGTATCTATCTATCTATCTATCTATCTATCTATCTATCTATCTATCTATCTATCTAGTGCATGATGAATACACACAGGTGTAAATGAAAACAAGCTAAATGGAGAAATGCTGGTCTCTTTTGTCATTTGCATGGCATTGCTAATTAGGAGCAATTAAAAACCAAGAATACAGCTGTTTAAGACTAAAATAAGCAATAAGGGTTCAAAATCTTAACGAGCGAGACAACTAAAGTGAAGCTGAAGTGTTACTTGAGCAATAAGGGCTTCTTATTAAGCAATTGGGTTGGAGCAAAAACCTGCAGCCACTGCGGCCCTCCAGGACTGAATCTGCCCACCCCTGCTAAATGCTAAAGCCTCATTCACACTTGTGTCTTCTTTTCTGCCGCGGGTATAGCGTGTAATCCGTATCACACTGGTCAAATTTACAGTTACATTTGCTCATTTGGCTGATGCACCTTTATCCAAGGCGACTTGCAACATTTGTGATGCAATTGGTTCCATTTCCTTTTGATTTTCCAATTGGAGCACAGGCAGGTCAGGTGACTTGGGCAGTGGTGTCAGTAGTGGGATTCGAACCCACAGCCTCGGGGCTTGAAGTCCAAAGCCTTAACCACAAATCAATCCCATGTCTGCCTCTCGGAGGAGTGCATTACCCACAGGTAAACACTTCGGCCCAGACGGACGCACGTCACTCCCCTCTTCAAGCCGATACGTCGACTCCCAGTCAGATGAAAGGACCCTTCTACCCGATGATTCCAGCTCTCCTTGATCTGAGATGCCGTTTCTGGCAGTAGAGCCTTAAAGACATCACATATAATGAAGGCCTAAGTTTCGTAGTAAGGACTCAGCTGTACCCTTTGACTCACCGTGAGGCCGAGTTGCAGTTATAAAATGGCTCTTGGCACAACAAAGCAGCCTCAAGAGCACTTAAGCAATTCTCTTGTTCCAAGCATACAGCAGATCACATTTCTTATGTGACCTCAGCTTCAAGGACTTAGCAGACCAGGCACCATGACAGAGTATCATTTCCTCCATCATTTCTACATTATCCCTCTGACTCCCTCGTGAGCTTTGTGCGTCCCGCTCTGCTTTGGGGAACACTTCCTGCTAACTCTTTCTGTTCTCCTTTTGGCAGTTTGCCGCTGGCCGCTGTGGTGGTTGACATTTTCTGTCTCCAGGCATTTCCTAAAATCATACAGAGCAGAGAACATTCTACAGGTCTTGCAGACGTCTTGGGTGGGGGGGGGGGTTCACAGACTCGACTGAACAGGAGAACGATTATGTGTAAAGGCCATGTGAGGTTAGACGACCTTCCTAGCGGTTTTCCGTGTAGCCTTCATTTACATAATCTCTAATATGACGTATTCAGCAGCTCATCCCAACTTGTCCCTGACGCCCACCAACAAAATCAAGTAAGGTTCACGTATCATATATATATACTGTGGTGGGCTAGCGCCCTGCCCGGTGTTTGTTTTCTGCCTTGCGCCCTGTGTTGGCTGGAATTGGCTTCAGCAGACCCACATGACCCTGTAGTTAGGATATAGCGGGTTGGATAATGGATGGTGTGGCACCCGGCTGGGGTTCATGCCCGGCCGAGATGCCCAGGAGGACCGGAGGAGGGCTTGTGCCTCCTCCAGAACACGAGGGGGCGACCGCTCTGGTTCTATTGGGGGCCACGGGTACAGAGCTTGGAAGCTCAACCCTGTAGGGGCCAGTGGTCACCGATACCTTGGGAGCCCTGGACCTCAGCACTTCCGCCACACCCAGAAGTGCTGGGGGGAAGAGGATTGGGGACACCCGGAGGACTTCCAGGTACACAGTCAGAGCTTCCGCCACACAGGGGTGTGTCAACGGAGGCTCCTCGGGAAGCACCTGGAGTCCATCCGGGGTTGTATAAAAGGGGCCACCTCCCTCCATTCAATGCCATTGTGGGGAACAGCCCGGACACAGACAGGTAGACATGATGGTTTCACCACACACACGTTTATTATACAATATTTACAATTATCGGTGAGCACAAACCCAGTGCCACAGCACCAATCACCCCTTAAGTCCTGGCCACACAACACAATGCCTTCTCAGTCTCCGGTCCGCCTCTACTCCTCTCCACCAGAGCTTCGTCCTCTTCCACCCGACTCTTGCCCTGAGTGAGGGGAGGCGGCTCCTTAAATAGGCAGGTGGGTGATGACCACACCCGGCCACCTTCCACATTTGGACATATATATATATATATATATATATATATATATATATATATATATATATATATATATATATATATATATATATAGTCAAGCATACATATGTGTGGATCACCCTCTGAGCTCATCTGTATCCAGCAGGAGGCGCTAGCTCCCTGGTTGGAATGAGTTCTTTTGTAATTGTGGCATGTTACATAACACAAAACTATATAGATATAATATAAAAAGGCGATACCCCTCCCTTAGTGATACGGCAGTAGGAAATCACATAGGAGAAATAACTTAGCTTTCTTTAATGACAGTTTACACAGCATAACAGACGAAGGAAGCCATGACAAGACCTTTCGGGTAGTGGGGGCCCGATGTGTAGAGTCTGCCATTTTCATCTCTGCGTTTGAAGGATTTTCAGGATCGGATGACGTTATCTCCCATCCATCTGTCGGCTTCAAAGGTGTGCCGGGCAATGTTCCAAGGCTTTATACTCTTCTCCATGTGCAGGCCCCCACTTAGGCGAATCATGCCATTCCAAACAAGGCAAAGAAGATCCAATGTCATGCTGACTGTTACACGTTGCCCATTTCGCAGTTGTCCTTAACTTGTCTTGTCTTAAGATGCTTGCCTAGCAATTCTAAATGCTGGGCCCCTGTGTCCTAAATCTGGCTTTGTGTTAGCTGTACATGTGAGAAGAAGAGAAAAGCAGATTTAAAATATTTGCTCAGAGCACAGTGACATATTCTGATTACAAACGGTCGTCTGGAGTACGTGTGTGCGTCACTGTGAGTTTGTGCCTTTCCCCATTCCTGCTGTTAGTGGAATGGCTTCATTTGTAAGGCCGGCCAATGGCACATGGGGAGGGGAGCATCTGGCTTGGAGGGCCGGCCCAACAGACTGTAAGGGGAGGAGCCAACGGTATGTAAATGAGTGCCGGGAAAAAGGAGAGGAGAAGCGCAGAGCCAAGAGAGAAGCGGATGCCATCACAGGAAAAGGCAAGAGGGAAAGAGATTGACACCATATAGAAAATGGCAGGTGAACCCGAGTTCATTTCTGGATGAATTATTTTTCCATTCTGGTGAAAGGTATTTGGGAGAGGACCTGACGGGCCAGCACAAGGGACTGTTGAACTGTACAGGAGGTATGGTTCGGCGCCTCATTCCCCACCGCAGACTGAGACAGTCATTCCGTACAGAGAACATTTAAGATACATTATTTTTATTTATGTATTAGTAACATATGTGTTTAAGTGTTCTGTGCCGTGATTTGTGTTGGGGAGGGAAGCGCTGCAGCACGATATTACGTATATAGAGGTTTTTGTTACAGTAAGGCCGGGTTTATACTTCACGCGACGCGACGCATTCTCCAGCGGACGCTCCTGCTACTCAAGCGTTTTACTGTTTATACTTGCGCACGTACTTTACGTAAATCTGGAGGAATCCACCAGATGGCAGTGTGAGATATTATCAACGGCGAAAACAGGTTCGGCTTCTCTGTGTTGTGAATTGCCTGGATTTAATTCCGATGACACCTGACCGCAATATCTCTGAAAAGGATGTTCAATGATTAAATCCATCAATCCAGGGATGTGCCCATTCCAGCTAGCATTGGGCACGAGGCAGAAACAATCACTGGATGGGGCATCAGCTCATCGAAAGGTGAATACAAGCACACACATACACTGGCGTCATTTCAGCGTCACCAAATCTGCATATCTTTGGAAGGAAACCGGAGCCAACTGTGGAAAACCTGCAGGAAAACGTAAACTCCAGGCAGGGAATATCAGAGACGTGACTCCCGGCGAGGGCGAGACAGCAGTGCCACCGCTCCGTCACCCCCATGTGTGTAATTATTAACAGTATTCATTATTGAAATTAAATTAATGATTTATCTGTAAAATGTAACATACATACTTTAATGCATTTCATCATGAAAGTGATATCAAGTATAAATCTAAAAAATTCTAAATGTGCAGAGAGCTGGAAAATCATACATTTAATGTGTTCTGTGTGGCGATTGCTGCTTGCTGCTGCTGTCAGGTCAGGAGGAAGCCCCAGAAACAAAAGATGGTATGTGAGACTTTTAAAATGTATCATGTCATTATATATTGAATATAAAAGCACCATGAATGCATCTGTATGTCGGCATTTTGCTTCATCACATCGAACCATTCATTAAACATCGAAGCGCGCACATCGATCCCCGTAGGATCCGCATAGCGGCTTTCTGTCACACGTAGATAGTAAACTGAGACTCAGACGTCACGTTCCAACTTTTATCACGCTGCGCCCCCTGACATTTTGCTGGTACTGCAACTCGCGCACGCGTCACGTTAATTTATGAGGACCTGCTCAGAGGATGCATCAAATGAATGCTGGGAATGCGTGGTAGCCATGATGCGTGTGCGTACGCGTTCTGAATGTGAAGTATAAATGAGCCCTAAGTGTGTGTATCTTCTTCCAATAATCATTTTTTACTCAACCCTGCATTCACTGGTGTGTCTCTGTACTTGGGGTGGTGTAGCAAGAAAGTAGTGTCGGTCGCTCGCGCCCCGGATTATTTTGTTTTTCCTTTGCTGCCGCTCTAGAAGGGCAGTGCATATTATAATCTAAGAGCGATACAAACGTATCCATCAAATGAAAAGACTACAAGTGAGGTGCAAATCCGGCCGGAGTACCAGTCAGGTAGTGACATCACGCTGGCATAAATTACCCACATATGTGCCAAGCAGATATCGAGTTTGAGGAGGAATACATGTACAGTGCGCATGTGTGGCGCAAATCGGGCGCATAATGCAGGCCAGGTTTTCGAAATCAAAGTCTTTAGTCGTAGGGGTGGCTCTGAGTACATCATGAGAGCTCACAACCAATGAATGTTCATCTGGAAGCGTTGAGGAATAAGGAACGGGGTGGTTTTGGACCTCACAGACACACAAGGAGCTCCTCTGTCTGGAGTCTCGTGGTTTACGTACTACATCAGAAGGCAAAATAAGAAGAAAAAGCAAAATAGGTCGAGACGCGGCTGCACTTGCCCTACCTGTCAACCGTTCATACGGCACTGACTCCGTCACGCAGCACATTATTGTTTGGCTCTCACAACTGTGTTGGAAGGTTGGCAGGTGGTCAGTAAATTTGACATACCCCGTCATTGACCTGCCAGCTAGATAAGCATTTCTTATCTTGAGGGCGAGGAACTCAGCAACATGGGAAGACGTAGGAAAAAGAACCAAATCGAGAGGAGCCAGGTGAGGCGGTTTGGACGTGTCATAAGCCCACTTGACACCTCCCATAGAAGGAGATCAGAAGGCACAGCCCACTGGGAGACTTAGGACATGCCTGGGGGATTATACAGCACCTTAGGAAAGTATTCAGACCCCCTCACTTCTTCTTTCACATTTTGTTATATTGCAGCTGTAATGGATTCTTACCCAGCCGGAACGTCTCCGTAAGGAGCTTGCATGGGGCAATACCTCCCCCTGGGATGACAGAAGGGCAGCCCCCATGGCTTGCTACAGGGCCACGGGTTTGGAGCATGGAAAGTTAACTCTGCTGGGGCCCGGGGGGCACATGGAGAATATGCTGAGCCCTCTTCCGCAGGGATGTCACCACACCCGGAAGGAGATTGTGGGACACCTGGGGCCTTGCGGGGGCTCTATAATAATAATTCTTTCCATTTATATAATGCTTTTCTCACTACTCAAAGTACTCTCCACATAGGGAGGACCCGGGAAGCGAACCCACAGTCTCCTTACTACAAAGCAGCAGCACTACCACTGCGCCACCTGTGAAAGGGGCCACTGGTGTCGTCTGGCAGGCTTGTTGATTTTGGTGTTTTGAGCACTGAACTCATCATCTCCTGTGACTCACATGTGGAGCTCAGTAGCTGCGGTGCTCTACGTATGTGTGTGTCTGTCTGTCTCTTCTGTCATTATAACATGCAAATGAATTATTGAACTTCAGTTACGTTGTGCTACTGAGCTCTTGAGTGGATTACAGCCATTTTAGTTTTCATTTTCTCACAGCGTCTTTTGCTCTCCCTCTCTCTGAAACCCCGGCACGGACTGAAGGAATTGGGGGCGGGTGTTTTTGGAAGAAGCCCTGTGGGCACAGTCACTGCTGTGGCTCACTACACACTTGTTAGCGGGTTTTCCCCAGACGTGGATCCGTGTTTGACAGGCCCCACGAGACCACTGAGGATAGGGACATCCTGGTCTGTCCAGCCCAGGGTGTTGCTGCTCTGACCGCCAGCAAAGTGAACTCCTACTCCCGGTACGCTCTTGCTAAGAAGGCTGATCATCACGCTTTCCTTTACTGGTTCTTAAATGCATCCAAGCTAACGGCTCCATTTCTTGCCACACTTCAGTTTTGATCAAACCAGGGGGATTCTTGCTGCCGGTGATTGCTCGTTATGACCTTGATTCATAAAGCATTTTCAATATTGTTAAATGATTTTTAATCGTAGCATTTAAGCAAATTATTTGGGTTGTCTTCTGTGTGTGCAAGTAATTTAAGAGATTAGAGGTGAAAAAATTAAAGTTCAATTTCTGAAATGGTTTTTTTATCTCTCTGTATCCTGATTTTCATGACAATGGGAATAATTTAATGGAAATGTAATTTCATTAATGGCGCAATACGTTTAACTATTTGAGTGAAATAGCTGGTTTTGTCTGGAAGACAAACACCTGCGTTCTTCTGCTTTAAAATTAACCTGCCATGCTTGTTAAGATCTTGTAAGACAAGATCACGATTTGGGGACCACCCTGGTAACCCCATATAATTGAATGATGGAAACACAAAAGAAAACTCGCAACAATTGCTGAGACTTCTTCACAGATGTGAGTTCAGAGCAGAACTGATTCAATAGGACTGAGCCCTCCTGGCAGGAAGAGGCGGGTCCAGGCGGGGAAGTGATGTCAGTGGTGTAAGAGCTGTCAATCATCCAGTCAAGCAGATGGAGGAAGAGAAAAGGCGTCAGGACACAGCGCCAACCCCTGGAGCGGCAGGGAATTACAATCATTAGAGCACCCAAGCTGTCCCCTATGTACCCACATGTGACAACGTGTAGTGGCCTTCAAGGGGAATGGCCTCAGCCCGTAAGATTCGGCCCATTTAGGAGCCGTTCCCTTAAAACAGTGCAGGGTGACAGAAAGTCGTTCAGGGGAGTTTAGAGACCGGCAGCATCCCCTCTGGTGACCACAGCGGGGTCACAGGATAGCTTTGGTATTTTTCAAGTTGAAGTTTTTTCCTCACAACCTTAATTTGCCACATGAAATTGTGTTCGAAAGAGAAAAAAAAATACCCAGTCTGATCTTGTACTTTAAAATGCAGGTGAAGGTTACTGGGGGTCCAAATGTTAAAAAAAATAAGCCAAAAGCCTTAACATTTACCAAAGACGTAGCAAAGGTTTCAATTTTAAAAAGGCACTGTCCACATTTTTGAGTAGTGATGAATGAACCACATGGAGTTTGTGTTTGGTGAAATGCACTGAAGTTCAATGGGAACTCGTTTTTTGCAGATCATACTGCTGCAATGGTCGTTTAAGTGTCCATGAGGCCTGGAGAGTTTGGTGATATCACGGAAATGTTTACGAACTTCGCCGAACTCCACGAAAACTCATTGAAATCAATGGGGAAGGAGGAACAGAGGTTTTGAGTGGCTTATAATGGTGCCATGGAATCCTATGTGTTCCAGAGGGCCAGGGAAGCATCTGCCAACTATGATGGACCGATTAGTGTGGCCAAAAAATGTGATCAGAGCTGTGTGGCGGCAGGGCTAATCGCTGCACCACGGCACCTCAAACAACAAAAGATGCAAAAAGAACGATAACCATAAACAAAATTCAACAAATGGCCCCAAACTAGCAATATGTAAGCAAAATAGATGTATCACTAGCCATGTGCGCCCTTGCGCGTATTAAAGTTGTCTGTGAAGGGCTCCCTGTTTAAACGCGGCTGACAGTCGTGAACTGGGCCCTTCGTCGCACAGCATTATGATTTTTTATAAGGGAAACAAAATTACAAAACAAAACCCTTGGACACTGATTCGATAGGAACGGCCTACTCGGAATCACTGTCCGAATAGTAATTATGTGGTGGTGGAGGAGCATTTCTGCTTCTCTCCGTTCACAGTCCGTCTCGTTTTCACGACGCTGTCGTTTCCTCTCACAATCTCTTCTCAACCTTTCTCCAATCTCGCAGGTTGCTTTGTGGCAATCCAAAGAGTAAGGAAGAACCAATGCTTCTTTCTTGAACTCCAAACGCCGACTGATGGAAAATCACAGAAGTGTGTCTGACTTATATACTCTGACTGCCGACTCCAAGAAGTGGGTGAACATTCGATTTGGATGAAGTGCTGCCAACGATGGTCAAAAGAAACACAAAAAACCACAGTCTCGACAACGAAGCAGGTTTCGATGCCAGATCTAAACACAAAGCACGGTGTCGACGCCAGATCTAAATACAAAGAGTGGTATCGACAGTGTTTGTAAGCAAAAGTAACAACCAAGGCAGTGTCAGGGGAACATGAATTCGCGGACAAACAAAGATCAAGATCCAAATGAAGATTATATATAAAGATTGCGCTCATAGAGTCCCAGTTTTGGGGCACAGGATGTTGATGATGTTGCGGCACAGGACTGGCCTGTTCCATTATTTGGGTAGCTGGAACATCTTGTATCCCATCTATCTGTGCAGACGCTTCACACTTTTTTCCTTCATGTAAAAAAAGGAAACACCTTGTAAAGAGCAATCAGCCATTCATCTTGTGTATTCTAATGAGGGGAGGGGGAGTGGCAGGGCTCCTATAAGGCTTGTTTTGACTTGTGTGGTGCATGGCTAATTATACATGCAAATTAGCCATGCGGCACTGCGCTACAGGGATCAGTGTCCTATATCCGGTGGCAGTACTCATAATATTCTCATTAAGCTCAACTAAAATACTGAAAATTCTGCAAGTCTTTTGTTTTCGCTTTTTATGTAAGGTGGAACGCTGGAATACGGATGAGGGTAGGGTGTTATGATCTAACAGTACACATTTGTGTGAAAGTTCTGCACAAAGCTGCTACAGCTAGGTGATGTTTTGCTGGTCTCACAAAAGATCATGGGGCACTGAAAAAAAAATGTTCATCTAAGCCAATTATATAGCGAATTTCCAGGAAAATATTTGGTGAACCAAATTTGGCGAAACACTTGGTGGATTCTGACGATCAACTCTATTCATCATGAAAGATTAATACAGCAACAACACATACTAATTGATTTTGTTGTACAGTTTGTTTTTGGATCCGTTTTAAACCGAATATATGAACATAATATATAATTATTTGTTTACGTCCCTTTATATGTTTAACACATTAGGCACGCAAAACGAAGCCTTGTTAAATATTATTCTAATTTGTAGCAATAATTTATTTTCAAATTTACTTTAAAACCTTTTTTTATGGTGTATTGGCAGCAGCAACATGTGTCATCCATGTATTCTTTCAAGTTCAGACTTAATCATTACCCGAGAAGGAGGAGCACGATTCTCATTTATGGATTCTCAAACTGAATGTTTACCCGAGAACGTGTCTCACAATTCTTGTTCATTGGATTCACAAATGAATCATTAACTGAGGACGAGGTGGATGATTCTCATTCATCTGACCCGTGAATTGAAACATTACCTGAGAATGAGGTACGTGGTTCTCATTCATTTATTCTCAAGCTGAATTCTTTCCCAAGAATGAGTCTCACAATTCTCGTTCATTGGATTCATAAATAAATCATTACCTGTAAACAAGGTGCATGATTTTCATTTGTTCGATCTGTGAGCTAAAACATTACTGATGAATAAGGTGCACAATTCTCGTTCATTAATTTTCAGTTGTAATTATTACCCAAGAATGGATCTCATGGTTCTTGTTCATTTGATTCATGAACAAATCATTACCCAAGAATGAGGTGCGTGATTCTCATTCATTGATTCTCAAACTGTACTTTTACCTGAGAAAGAGTCTCACAATTTTCGTTCATTGGATTCACAAGTGAATCATTAACCGAGAACAATGTGCATGATTCTAATTAATTTGATTTGTGAACTGAAACATTACCTGAGAATGAGGTATGGGAGTCTCATTCATTGATTCACAAGCTGAATTATTACCCAAGAACTAGTCGCACGATTCTTGTTCACTTGAAAAATGAATTACCCGAAAACAAGGTGTATGATTCTCCTTCATTTGATTTGTAAACAGAAACATTACCTGAGAAGGAGGAGCACAATCTTTGTTTGGTGATTCTCAAGCTGGATTATTACCCAAGAACATGTCTCACGATTCTCATTCATTTTATTCACAAATAAATCATTACCCGAGAGCGAGGTGCATGATTTGATTTGTGAGCTGAAACGTTATTGGAGAATGAAGTGCATGATTCTTGCTTATTCATTCTCAAATGGAATTATTACCCAAGAATGAGGTGCATGATTCTCATTCATTGATTCTCAAACTGTATTTTTACCTGAGAAAGAGTCTGAGCATTTTCCTTCATTGGATTCACAAGTGAATTATTAACCTAGAACAAGGTGCATGATTCTAATTCATTTGATTTGTGAACTTAAACATTACCTGAGAATGAGGTATGTGAGTCTCATTCATTGATTCTCAAGCTGAATTGTTACCCAAGAACTAGCCACACGATTCTTGTTCATTTGATTCATGAATTACCCGAAAACAAGGTTCGTGATTTTCATTTGTTTGATTTGTAAACAGAAACATTACCCGAGAAGGAGGAGCACAATCTTTGTTTGGTGATTCTCAAGCTGGATTATTACCCAAGAACATGTCTCACGATTCTCATTCATTTGATTCACAAATAAATCATTACCCGAGAGCGAGGTGCATGATTTGATTTGTTAGCTGAAATATTATTGGAAAATGAAGTGTGTGATTCTCGCTTGTTAATTCTCATCTCTAATTATTACCCAAGAACGAGTTTCACTGATCTTGTTTATTTGACTCACAATACTAAAAAACCCAAATTTTAAAACAATACAGTACAAGCATTTCAGAATTTTTAGTACTGGAAGTAAACATCAGCTTTTCTCTGAACACTCTCACACACACCCACATGCCTTCGACACTCATTATTGCAGTTGTAGAAAAACTTCCAAAGCTTCACAAAACAAAGCTACAAGCTTTAATACAATCATGAGTTCATGAGGGACCCTGTCACCGGTTATCGCTTTGATGTGATTGGGACTTCATCAGTGACCCTTCCCCATTATTCCCCATTAATGCTTTGACGTGATTGGGACTTCACAGTGGACCCCATCCTTTATCGCTTCGATGTGAATTAGGATTAATGGCTGTCAAGAGGGACGTGTGGCGTGTTGAGGTGAGAAATTGGGCGGCACACCATGGAAGCGGGGAGTAATATGGACTGATGAATGAACTTACAGGAGGCTGATGACATTGTTTGGACTGGGATTGTGAGCTTGTCCATTCA
Source organism: Erpetoichthys calabaricus (assembly GCF_900747795.2). NCBI lineage: Eukaryota > Metazoa > Chordata > Cladistia > Polypteriformes > Polypteridae > Erpetoichthys > Erpetoichthys calabaricus. Next base: position 158,716,627 of record NC_041403.2, read on the forward strand.
GCTCGGGTTCATGAGACAACACATAACAATAGATGCTCTTCTATTCACAATACTGAAACACATGTTCTTTGCAAGCTTAATCTTATTTTATTTTAAAATCAGCAGCATTAAACCCAAATAATCTGTTGGAAATTCAATCGTCATTTCTTTTGAAGTTATCCGTTATTTGCCTTGGAGCCATTTTGGTACTGGTACTGAGGTCCGACAGCTGGTATTGATAATAAAGTCAAAATGTTTGCAGTGTTTCAGTACTACCAAAAATAAGTCAGGATTCTCACTCACTGGTGATTTTCTAATGTATCATCTTACTCTATTTATGCATTCTGTATATTTACAGTGGTGTAGTCGGCAGGATTTGCCATACTTTGTGTAATGAAAAAGAATAGTGTTATGTTATCTTATTTGAGAATTCTAAATTGGCCCTGTTTGGGTGTAGGTGTGATATGAGTGGACCCTGCATGTGTTACGGCCTCATGACCAACGCTGCCAAGATACTCTCTGGGCACCCCATAACCCTAAATTAAATTAAATGGATTTGAGAAGGCATTAAATGAGATCAGTAGCTGAGCATTCAGAAGCAAGTATTTATAGATACACAGCTTTGCCAGTCCATTCCCAGTAGTGTCACACTGTTTATCTTGAGCAGAGGGACTCTGAGAGAAAACTTAAAAATATACCAGAAAAGGAGCCGCCAGAAAGACTGTGGGAAAGTATTATTAAAAGCTACAGAAAAAGAACAGGAAAGACATTTTGGTGTCTCTGCATACCCCTTGGGTGGCATCGTATGCACTAAGCTGCACGGGATTGGCAGTTGATTTAAGGAATTAGAAGCAGGAGACAAAATTTTGGTTGGAAAATAAGATGAGGGTGTAACGAAGCTGTATTACTCAACTTTCCCCTTTTGTATTCTTTAATGAGTAGCCTTAGCCAGAAGGCCTCATATCTTACCACTGATTATAAGGTATTGTACTTTATAACCCCACCTTCCCTTCTACATCTACAACCTTAGGCAATTAAATAGAGTAAAAGACAAGCAGGAGTTAAGTTACAACTTTAAATAATGTATTATTGGTAATATTCATATAATAATAACAACTAATAAACAAAGTACATGTAAAATATTGGCAACCATACAACCTGGTAAATGCTGATGTGTAGTTTCAGGCGGCACACAGACTTGTTAGTTACTCAAAATGTCTCTAGTTAAGGCCTCATTGGTGGTCAGCTTTCTTCAGGACAGGCCGCATGCCTGTCTCAATATGGCTGCCGAGCTGTGCTTCTCATGGTGGTCTTCATTTCAGTCCACTGTGTGTGAGATGCTCCTTCATCATGATGATGTGAGAGAGAGGGAGGGAGAGGTAAAGCAACCACGTTTATTCATTCTTTGTCCAAATCCTAACACCAATAGGCTGTCATGCTACAGAATGGCCTCTGATTCAAACTAATCCCAAACAGCCTGACCCACACACACACCCCAAACCCATTTGTTGACCTGATGCTTGCCAGCTGGGCCATCTGACCTTTCTGTGATTGAGAGAACCACTTGCCAAACTGGTTTTAGGCACTTCCCCCCGTCCCTGTCATAAAATTATAAAGTCTCAGTCCTAATGGCTTGGGGTCTTAAACATCAAACCTTTGCTGTTCTTATCAATGATATAACACTAATATTACATTGCTTTGTCTGAGTTAAAAATAAAGACATACAAAATATTTATAAACTTATATGCAAAACAATAAACAAGGCCCAGCACGTGAACCAAGAATCACAGTCAAGAAATGGAGCAAAAGAACCAGTAACATAAAGCTGACGTAACCTGAGCCAAAAATGCAAAATAAGAATCGTAGTCAGAGCCACAAAATGAATTTACAAGCAGAGCGCCTATGAACAATCATGCTGCTGCAGGAAGCACAGTAAGTCCCACCCCCAAAAGAAACTGTCCAATGAATGATTGTTAACCTTAAATCCCGCCCAGGGGTAGACATCTGTTATAACTGGTGATCTCTAAACCCCTCCTTTTAGGGGGAGCGGTTTTCTAGTAATATCAGAGAGAAACTGTCAAATGGATGATTGATGATGTTAAGTCCCACCCCCAAAAGAAACTGTACCAATGAATGATTGCTAATCTTAAATCCCGCCCCCAAAAGAATGATTGTTAATTTTAGACAGAAACTGTCAAAGGGGTGATTGATGACCTTAAGCCCCGCCCCAAAATATGATTCATGAAATAGGATTTATAAAATGTTGCCCCGCCCCCTATGGGGGGTAGACATCCATTATAACTGGTGATCTCTGAACCCCTCCTTTTAGGGGGAGTGGTTTTGTAGTAATATCAGACAGAAACTGTCAAATGGGTGATTGATGATGTTAAGTCCCACCCCCATAAGAGACTGTACCAATGAATGATTGTTAATCTTAAATCCCGCCCCCAAAAGAATGAATGATTGTTACTCTTAGACAGAAACTGTGAAAGGGGCGATTGATGACCTTAAGCTCCGCCCCAAAATGTGATTTATGAAATATGATTTATGGAAAACATGATGCATGAAAAATATGAAACATTAATTATGAATTATGAGCTATGAAATGTAACTCACTCCAAATTATGATTTATGAAATGTACCCTCACCCTGAAATTTATTACCTTAACAACCCCCTCCCAAAAATAATCATAATTAGAATCGTACCATGTTGAACTGAATCGATGGTTCCGTAGCTCAAACATTCTGCAAACCGTACTTGTTTTCATTTTCTTAGCTGCATTCACATTTCCACTAAAAGGACTGATTTTTATACACGGCATCTTTCTCTTTCTGCCTTGGGAGGGCGGAGCGACAAGCCCCTCCCCTGACCCTATAGGCTATTAGAGGAGACAAAGGCATACCTCCTGGGGCGTGCTAAGGGTTTGGTTTATGAAACCACTCCCCCTAAAAGGAGGGGTTCAGAGATCACCAGTTATAACAGATGTCTACCCCCATAGGGGGCGGGGCAAAATTTTATAAATCCTATTTCATGAATCATATTTTGGCTATCTGATGTGACTACAAAGATTTCATGAAACAAATCGGAAGAGGAGACATAAATAAAACGTAGCAAACCCAAGGGATCCAAAAAGAGCAAAATGTTAAGTGAAAGGACCGAAATGTGATCAGAAAATCTCTCAGAGAGAGGATCATAAGCAGAGAATACAATAAGATGGATTAATAGAAACATCCATCCATCCATTATCCTATTTCCTAACTACAGGGTCACGGGGGTCTGATGGAGCCAATCCCAGCCAACACAGGGCACAAGGCAGGAAACAAACCCCGGGCAGGGCGTCAGCCCACCACAGTCAATAGAAACAAAGGGCTGTTTTCAATCCGTAAACTCGGATATCTGAGCCTTTAACCCATCCTGTGATTAACGTTGTGGTCACGACCTCCGCATAGCCATCTAGCAAGGGGTGGACAAAAAACAATTTTGTTATAAACAAAATGACAATGATAATGTTTCAAAATAAATATTCTTTTTTTAAATAATATTTTATTTTATTAAAATCAAAAAACATTCCATACATGCAAATCAAGTGTAACAGAACTGGTATTTATAATGAAATATAATATTCATAAATACAATAACAAAATGAATGAAAATTCTGCTAAGACGACTCCAGTAGAGATCTTTACATAATCAAAAATCCCTAAAGGAAAATGAATAAAACAAATTAATAAACAGACAAATCATAACCAACACTAAACTTTGGACAAACCAGGAAGTCTGCGGGGTGGACCTTTATATCCTGTGACTGATGATGTCACGCACATGTGACCTGTGACATCACCCCAACAACGGCATGGCAACCGCCAGCACTAAAGTCCCAAAATGATGGTACCCTTAGAGAAAGCAAGATGGCACAGTGGGACAGCACAAAAAGTGATTCACATAAGTAAAGAGGTGCGGATATTAAAAAATAAAATGTGTGACCTATTTTATGATCAGAAAGATCAGCATCAGAGTGGTAAGTAATTACTGAAATATTATATGGAATAATTCAGGTAAACTTGGATCCTGGGGTGCAAAGTCTACTGACGCTCAGTGACGCTTTGTGTTCAGAGAAATATTCCTGCGGGTAAACCAGGGTTAACTCCAACTCTGGTCCTGGGGGGCCGCAATGGCTGCAGGTTTTCACTCTAACCTTTTTCTTAATTAGTGATCAGTTTTTGCTGCTAATCGACTCTTCATTTTAATTGATTATTTACCAGCTTCTTTTAACTTCACCTGTTTGCTGTCTGGTACAAATCTTTTCATCGATATTTAACTGCACTTCCTGTTGTCCAAATGACTTGAAATTTTGCACACTTACTCACTTCTGATGACAATACATGAATCAATAATCAGTTTCACTAATTGATCAATTAATACATGTTAATTAAGAAATGGAATTTCAATATGAAGAATAGTTCAAGATTTCACCAATAGATGGCGCTAGCAACGGCTAGAAATATTAAAAGAAGTGTTAAAATACTAAAACAAACCCAAGACTAAAAAGTTGAAAATAATTATATATATATATATATATATATATATATATATATATATATATATATATATAATACTTTTAAAAAACCACGCTTATATTAAGTTTAAAAGTGTACTAAAAAGTAATAAAGAAGTCTCTCATACATCACTCGTAAAATAAAAGCGTGGGTGCTTTTCATCAATCAATAAAATCTTAACAAAAGCGCCCACGCTTTTATTTTACGAGTGATGTATGAGAGACTTCTTTATTACTTTTTAGTACACTTTTTAACTTAATCTATTTATAATTAAAATTTAAAAGTATTTAATATAATATTTATATATTATTTTATGATTCAATCTTCTGAGTGACTTCATTTTTTGTTTTAAACGGCACCCAAACAGAAATAAGATGCAAAGTGTGCCAACAGATGACCAGCTAAGTGGGGGCCTCAAACTCCAGCCAGTTTATTAATTAGAAGCTGATGCGTGTTGTTAATTAAACCCGTTATTTAATTCCATGGCTTGTTGTTACTCGCATTCAGGCACAGCAGACATTTCCCAAACTGTTGATTTTCTTTTTTTAAGACCACCATCAAAATGCTTTGGTGACCTGAGCAGATCAACATTACTGAGATCTTCACCTTACCTTATTCTTAGATATTGTACGATGCATACAGTTTAGCTGGTCATGTGTGGGCTCATTTTGTATTTCATTATTATTTGGGTGCTAATTAAAGTGGAAAAAAAGAAATAATTAAGGGGTCTGAGAGTTTAAAAGCAATTCAGTTAAAATGAAGGCAAAAGAGTTCATTATCTGCAAAAAATTAGTCACCTATTAAGAAAAGGGTTCGAATGGTCACGGTAGCGCTCCAGGACTGGAGCAGGAGCCCCCTTTACCGTTAGCCCCAGGCGCGCGCACGCTGTTCATCCTTCCCCGAGTTCACGCGCCTCCAGTGACGAGCGGCACCGTGGCGGAGGGCGGCAGTTGAAAGCGCGTCGGCGGCCCCGGGAGAGCCGAAAGGAGACGTCCAGTCGCGCAGAGGAAAGCAGATGGTAGCGACAGCTCTTCAGACATGGCCAGCAATTTCACCTCTCTGGACAATGAAGCGCACGAAGGTGACGATTCCACACAAAAGGTAAATTCTGACGCCAGCTCTGAATTGCGTGCGTTGTGTGACAAGAGTGCTGGCCAGCTCGTAAAGATGAACTTCGCAGATCTGCAGAACGCATGGCACAAGTGTTACCTGTGGGACATTCCGAAAAATATTTAAATCCGTTTATAAGTGACGGCATGTTAGGGGATGTCATGAAGTTTGTGTTTGAAACCGCACGGGTGAAAAACGTGTCCGTTTACTTGTCAGTCGCATGGTTGCAGTTTCATCAGCGGCGTTTTGAAAATACACGCGTTCACCGGGGCTCTGATAGACGAGAGAGCGCTTCATTAGAAAGACCACCTGGAAATTAACCGTACCATTACAGAGCGAGACGAGCAAAGCGAGGAGGTCGTAGCTCGAGACAAGTCCGGCGAACGAGTAAACCTGCTGATGTGTTTTCATTTACGGGTGTTTTATTTGGCTCACACCTTTTATCCAAGGTGACTTGCGACATTTGAGATACGATTAGTTATATTTCTTTTTCCAATTGTAGTACAGGCAGGGGATGTGACTTGCTCAGGGTCATTATTACAGGCTTTGAACCCCAAATTTAATGAGTCTGAGGTCCAAACCTACACCACCACCTGCGGTATTTCTTGCCATTTTTATTTTTTCTCTCTTAGTTTGACCCTAACAGCTGAAAATACCTGAAATTTGAAAATAATTTGGTGCCAGAATGAAGTTTTAACATGTTATTCTGTCTCCTTCTCTCTGCCTCCTTACATGTACGATTTCACGTGCCTTACTACTGTGTCCTGAAGGCTTTCGTAGATTTTTTTTAAGTTTTGACATTGAATTCTCACACACACACACACACACACACACACACACACACACACACACACACACACACACTCTCTCTCTCTCTGTGTGCGTCTCGCAACTGAGAGGGCGTGGCTAACGTTGGCTGACCGGCCAACCAACGACACGCGTTACCTGTTAGGTAACCACCCAATAATCAAATACTCCGATCTTCACCCGGTCAAGTAAGCGAACCAACCGCCGTGACTCCACGTCAGAGGCTTCATCTCAGGCGCTGACGTCCGAGGTTCAATCCCCGTAAGGCGTACACATAATTAGCCCCAGTTAGTGCGAAACACATGTCGTGTACTCTTTACATTATTTGGAAGATACTGTATAATATACATGTATATATGCACAGGCCTGATCACAATCTGATATTTGGGTGGTTACCTACCAGGTGATGCTTGTGGTTGGTTGACCAGTCGGCAGACATTCGAGGTAACCACAGAATATCAGATTGTGACCAGGCCTATGCATGTAATGTTCCAATCTACACCCTGTCAAGCCTCAGGCACCGATGTCCGAGGTTTGATCCCTGTAAATCGTACACCTGATGAGCCCCAAATAATGTAAAACATGTGTCGTGTACTTTTTGCATTATTTGGCAGATATTGTATCACTTCTTGCAACTGAGTGGAGGTGGCAGATGTTGGCCAACTGGCCAACCAACCACAAGCATCACCTGGTAGGTAACCACCAAATAATCAGATTGTGATTCAGATCTATCTATCTATCTATCTATCTATCTATCTATCTATCTATCTATCTATCTATCTATCTATCTATAATATAGTGCCTTTCATATCTATCTATCTATCTATCTATCTATCTATCTATCTATCTATCTATCTATCTATAATATAGTGCCTTTCATATCTATCTATCTATCTATCTATCTATCTATCTATCTATCTATCTATCTATCTATCTATAATATAGTGCCTTTCATATCTATCTATCTATCTATCTATCTATCTATCTATCTATCTATCTATCTATCTATCTATCTATAATATAGTGCCTTTCATATCTATCTATCTATCTATCTATCTATCTATCTATCTATCTATCTATCTATAATAATGGACTGCATGCAGAGACTGGCGTCCCGGCCGAGACTGAACAGGGATCCTTAACCGGGCGGGAGGCAAGTTTAACGTAAGTACTGGGTAAGAAAATGTATTCAAGATATTTTCTTCCCCCAACATGTTAGGTGGCAGCCTCCTTGGGTTAGGATCCCCACACAGTCACCCGTAAGGCAGTGCCAGTGCTAGGTTATTTTGTGCCCTAGGCCAAGCTTATTAGTGTGCCAACTGACTGTTTGGTGGCTGACTCGTGTGCTCCCTAATGGTGGCGCTGGCCCTGATGCCCCCGCATGGCCCACCCTTCTGGTGTACCGCTTATCCCAGGTCTGAGCACATACAGTAACTCTGGGCCCTACTCATACGTGGTCTCTTCCTCTTTCAAACAAACTTTTCATTGCAGGCTTTGAGCCCCCCAATCACCTAAAGTGGGTAATCATGACTCTTTACCCCCAAAGTATGACGCCCTTGATTATGGTATTGCCTGCTGTTTTTTCTGTGGTTCCCTCCAAACAGAGGTTTGTACCTGCCTGGCCCCCTACGTGTATCATCCTCCTCTTCTCTAATTTCATTTCCGAGTGGCTGCATTGCTGCTCGCCACTTATCTGGACAGGCACTCAGTCACATTGCCTCCCATTTCTCTTTTTTTTTTGTTGCTCGGTGAGGTTTGGTTTCTCTTAGGCACTGGTGGGTGTTTAATTTTTTGGATTTTGTAGGGCGGCATGGTGGCGCAGTGGGTAGCGCTGCTGCCTCGCAGTTGGGTGATCTGGGGACCTGGGTTCGCTTCCCGGGTCCTCCCTGTGTGGAGTTTGCATGTTCTCCCCGTGTCTGCGTGGGTTTCCTCCAGGCGCTCCGGTTTCCTCCCAGAGTCCAAAGATATGCAGGTTAGGTGGATTGGCGATTCTAAATTGGCCCTAGTGTGTGCTTGGTGTGTGGGTGTGTTTGTGTGTGTCCTGCGGTGGGTTGGCACCCTGCCCGGGATTGGTTCCTGCCTTGTGCCCTGTGTTGGCTGGGATTGGCTCCTGCAGACCCCCATGACCCTGTAAGGATTCAGCGGGTTGGAAAATGGATGGATGGATTATGTAAATTTGGGAATATTAGGTTAAGTCTTATTTGGTGGAGGTGAAGGGGTTCAAGGAGTAATTTGAGTCATTTGTCACCCCCTGCAATGCTACTGTTCAGTTGACAGAGAATTGGCTCCAAAACCTGGGGGTCTCCACTTTGCACCTGCCAATAACACTACGCTCTGATGAGTCCCCCAAGTCTCGTTAACTGAAAGCCGACAAATTGCCCCTGAGATTGTTGGCCTTCTGGCCGAGTCGCTCGTTCCCCTTCACCTTTCTCTCCCTTCACTGATCCTCTGTAGCCGCGGTTGCCTGCTTCAGCTTATAGCTCTCATGCTGAAAGATGACCTTCCACAGGGGCTTGGTGGGCCTCAAAAGTCCTGCTTTCTGGTCTGGTGCCCAGTTTCCGGCATGTCCCCTGCCAGCGTGTGGTGACAACAGTGAGGTCCCAGGAAGCTGAAGAGCACTCAGGCTCCGTCTTTGACTCTCGTTGCTCATGTTGCTAGTGTCTGCTGCCCCCTGTCGTTCTGGATTCCTGCTTTTCTATTTCTGATTTCAGTTTTGCTGAATTTCCCGACTTATGCTTACGGCTGCCTTTGTGTATTTCTGCACTTTGCTGTCTTTAATTTTTTTTAAATAGCTTATCTAAGGTATCATCCATTCATCCATCCATTATCCAACCCACTATATCCTAACACAGGGTCACAGGGTTCTGCTGGAGCCAATCCCAGAAAGCACAGGGCGCAAGGCAGGAAACAAAACCTGGGCAGGGCACCAGCCCAACGCAGGGCACACACACACCAAGCACACACTAGGGACAATTTAGAATTGTCATTTATATGTGATGGCTGCCAAATGTCACATAGTAGCTGGCAATAAGCTCCTGCTGTTCCTGTGGAGCGCCTGTCCAAGTTCAGGAGACCCTAAAGTTACCATTGGTGTTGATCAGCAGAATTTGCCAATGTGCTGTAATCACCATTACCAAATATTTTCCTGGGAAGTTGCCCTTCGGCCAGTAGACATGCTTTTTTTTTGTTGATTTGTCACCAGTTCCCCATGATGCTTTGCATGGCCAGCGTGACATCACAGAAGTGAACTTTCATGCACTGGTGCTGTAAGATCATTTGGGGCTGGCAGTGCCACAGGGCTAATTTGCATGCATAATTAGCCATGTGCTCCGCTACAATCTCAAAACATGCCTAAAAGGAGCCCTCTGCCTCCCTTTCCCCAAGAAAAAAAACGTGGGACCCCCAGAAATAATAATCTATACATTTTAATAAAAGGCAAAGCCCTCACTGACTGACTGACTGACTGACTGACTCATCACTAATTCTCGAACCTCCCGTGTAGGTGGAAGGCTGAAATTTGGCAGGCTCATTCCTTACAGCTTACTTACAAAAGTTAGGCAGGTTTCATTTCGAAATTCTACGCGTAATGGTCATAACTGGAACCTGTTTTTTGTCCATATACTCTAATGGAGGAGGCGGAGTCACGTATCGCGTCATCACGCCTCCTACGTAATCACGTGAACTAAAAACAAGGAAGAGATTTACAGCACGAGTCAAACGCAGGAACGAAGGTAAATGACGTTCATTTTTGAGTGTCTTTTAATACTGTGTAAGCATACATATTAACACGTGCAATTAAACGTGTGCATTTACGGGGTGATTTCTCAGGCTTAAAAGCTCGCCTTTTACTAAAAAGGTAAATGCAAAACTATTTTCAATCATTCTATGATCTGCTTCTCACAACTGAAGGCACCGTGGCTGATGTTACGTCACTTGCTGGCCAACCATAAGCGTTACCTGGTAGGTAACCAGCCACTCACTTCACTCCCTTACGGGAATCGAACCTCTGAGGTTTTCTTTTGTTCTTAATTAAAATTTAAAAGCAATACTTCACCGCTGCTAAGCCCCTCTAGCGCTGACGTCCGAGGTTCGATTCCCGTAAGCGAGTGCAGTGAGTGTGTACGCCTGATGAGCCAAGAATAAGGGGGAAAGACGTGTCGCGTACTCTTTGCATTATTTGACAGTAAACTATTTTCATCCATTCTATGATCTGCTTCTCACAACTGAAGGCACCGTGGCTGATGTTACCTCACTTGCTGGCCAACCATAAGCGTTACCTGGTAGGTAACCAGCCACTCACTTCACTCCCTTACAGGAATCGAACCTCGGACGTCAGTGCTACAGGCGAAGCCCCTAAAATTGCGCCACGGCGTGTGGTTCATTTATTTGACAACATGTAGATCGGGGTAATTACATTCACGGCATTCGTAGTCTGATTCACAATCTGATTGTATGGGTGGTTACCTACCAGGTAACGCTTATGGTTAGCCAGCAAGTCATTTCGAAGTGATCACTCGAGTGAAGGCAGCTTCACAAAAAAACAAATCCTTAACAAACTGTTATTAGTATATTTTCCCTCAATTTAAAAAGGTTTTCTTTTCTTCTTAATAAAAATTTAAAAGCGGTACTTCGCCAGTGCAAAGCGCGTGGATTTGACCGACTGACACATATAGACATATTCATGAGTGCAGGTACATTGGAAAGAAAGCACCGCGTAAACCTAAAGTTTAAATTAAGTTCATAGACCTACAAAAGGTTGCCATTCATTTGAGGCAAGATTGCTTTTCTTCTGTACAACTACAGTATATGTTGCATTCTCAAGAGTGTGCTTGCACGGCTTCGGATATAGATATGTATATATATGTATGTATGTCTATATATAAATATGTAAGCTTATAACTACTGCCTTACTTCTCTTTAAGAAAGGAAGATGTAATGATACTTGATTTAAACGATTCCATGTCTTCCTGGGTTTGCGTATCTTATTGTCAATATCTTTACACGTTTTTTTAAGACTTATTGACTGAAACGGGCTTTCACGAAAAAAGTTAGGGCTTTGCTACAGGATACACCCTCCACAAGTTAAGCAAGTAAAAATAAAATATATATTTTTGTTTTATTTAAACCTTTTAAGTTCGTATGCATAGCCCCATTTGGCTGTTTAATTTTTTTTTTCTTTCTTCAGTAATATTTAATCTCCTTAAAGAAAAAGAACATATCCATTTTACTTTTTTTGTATCTCTTTAGTAATATTTTTGTGTAAAAGGATAACCAGTATTTAAACCTTTTATGTTACTTTATAAATTTATTTTACACAATGTTGAAAAATTAATAAGAAAGCTACATATTTTGGCAGCTGCTGCTTTAATTTTCAATGAAATGAAAAAAGCTCTCCAAGAGAAAACGTCAATGAAGAAGAAACAGTTTGCACTATCTAAAAAGGAGAAACCCTCATTTATAAAGGTTTGCTGCAGATGACTTAACTGAAAATAAATGAATAGTTCCTATGTGTATAATACATATTTATCTATTTTACTTATGCCTTTATTCCAGCAACTTGCAACATCTGAGGTACAATTTGTTACATTACTTTTGTTTTTTGCAGCACAGGCAGGTGAAGTGACTTCCTCAGGGTCGCACAGTGGTGTCAGTACCAGGATTTGAACTGACAAGCTCCGGGTTTGCTGAAATATTACTGAAGAAAGAAAAAAAACGAAAACGGGCAAATAGGGCTATGCATACAAATGTCCATCCGTCCATTATCCAACCCACTATATCTTAAATACAGGAGCCAATAAGTAGATATGTATATATACAGTATATATATATATATATATATATATATATATATATATATAATACATACATTCACATATATATATATATATATATATATATATATATATATGTAGATATGTAAATTTGTATATGTATATAGATATATGTATATGTGGATGTGTATATGTGTATATGTAGATATGTATGTATATGTAGATATGTTTATGTATATATAGTTACATAACCTCTTTAACACACTACTTCTCCACTGCGAACCGCGGGTATTTTGCTATATATATATATATATATATATATATATATATATAATATAATCACAGCAACACTCATAACAATAACACAATTACATATATATATATGTAGATATGTGTATATATATATGTGTCTATCTATGTATGTATGTCTATATATATATATATATATATATATATATATATATATATATATGTGTGTGTGTGTGTGTGTGTGTGTGTGTGTGTGTGTGTGTGTGTGTGTATATATATGTAGATATGTAAATATTTATGTATATATATGTGTCTGTGTATGTGTATATATATATATATATATATATATGTATGTGTGTGTATATATATGTTGATATGTGTATATGTAGATATGTATATATATGTTTATGTGTGTGTGTGTATATTATATATATAAAACACAGCAACACTCATAACAATGACAACACAATTACATTGACAATCATGTTACGTTATTTTTAAAATGTTTCCTTTTTTCTTCATAACCTCTTTAACACACTACTTCTCCGCTGCGAAGCGCGGGTATTTTGCTAGTATATATATATATATAGCGAAGTACTGCTTTAAAAATTTTATTAAGAAGGAAAGTAAACCTTTTTAAATTGAGGGAAAATTAATCAATAATTATTTGTTAAGGTTCTCTTTGTATATCACGTTGTCAGTTCGCCCCTCTGCTTGTAATATGACCAACCTGTGTGCTGAGCTTACTCTTGAGCATTCAACGTACAGTTTGCTATGTGAAAATCAGTCTTGCCTCAAATCAATGCCAACCTTTTGTAGGGTCTGTCCCTGAGACTTATTAATTGTCATTGCGAAGCAGAGCCTTAGTGGAAATTGGAGGCGTTTGAATTGAAATGGGAGATCAGAGGGTATAATGGGGATGCGAGGAATAAAAACTCTCTCCCCTGAGCCACCGCCAGTAAAAATAGTTGCCTCAATGACGTTCTTTTGCAGACACGTGACCTGAAGTCTCGTACTGTCAGAAAGTTTCAGTGGCTGTACGCAAATCCACAATCGGTTTCATATTGTTTTCGTACCTTATCAATTGTGTAATGTGTTTTTTGAACAGGTTTGATTCATCGAAGTGATCACTCCTGCTGTGTTCAGTCACTTCACGTGAGCCGCTGTCTTGTGTGATGTTGCGATGTCCATACCTCGTGTTTTCTCATTAAACTTGTATCTCACGAATATGGCATTGCAAACGGCAGCGGGTCAGTTCACGTGCTTACGTGGGAGGCGTGATGACGCGATATATTTTGATATATGTCAAAATACCCGCGCTTCGCAGCGGCGAAGTACTGCTTTAAAAATTTTAGTAAGAAGAAAAGTAAACCTTTTTAAACTGAGGAAAATGAACCGGTTGTAATATGACCAAGCTGTGTGCTGAGTTTACTCTTGAGCATGAAATCTAACGTGGTTTGTGCCCTTCAGAATGAAAACAGTTTGCATTTACCTCTTTAATAAAAGGCGAGCTTTTAAGCCTGAGAAATCACCCCGTAAATGCACACGTTTAACTGCACATGTGTTAATATGTATGCTTACACAGTATTAAAAGACATTCAAAAATTAACGTCATTTACCTTCGTTCCCGCGTTTGACTCGTGCTGTAAATCTCTTCCTTGTTTTTAGTTCACGTGATTACGTAGGAGGAGTGATGACGCGATAAGTGACTCGGCCTCCTCCATTAGAGTATATGGACAAAAAACAGGTTCCAGTTATGACCATTATGCGTAGAATTTCGAAATGAAACCTGCCTAATTTTTGTAAGTAAGCTGTAAGGAATGAGCCTGCCAAATTTCAGCCGTCTACCTACACGGGAAGTTGGAGAATTAGTGATGAGTGAGTGAGTGAGTCAGTCAGTCAGTCAGTCAGTCAGTGAGTCAGTCAGTCAGTCAGTCAGTGAGTCAGTCAGTCAGTGAGGGCTTTGCCTTTTATTAGTATAGATAATATGTGTATGTATGTATGTATACATACTGTAAGTGTGTGTGTGTGTGTACAGCCGCCCTAACCCGATGCAGATAGGCAGAAAAATGTGTTCCAACCCAACACACACTTTTATTCCTTTTTTTAATTTGCTCCCCACTTCTTATCACAATACAAATAATGCCAACAGCTACAGCACAGTCCTTCTGTCTCCACAAAGGCTTTTTCCCTCTTTCTCCCGACTCTCACTGATGAATCGTGGCGACTGGCCCTCTTTTAAAGTACAGCTGGAAGAATTACTAGATTTCCAGTGACCTTCTTCTGGCAGTACCTCCTGGTGTGGCTGAAGTGCTGCCAAACAGGGCCCAGCAAACATCCAGGCACCCCCTGGCACTGGCCACGGACCCCAACTGGGTTGAGCTTCCATGATCCAAACCTGTGGCCCCGGTGCAAGCCAAGGGGGCTACCCTCTATCAGTAGGATAAAGTGTCCTGAACAAAGCTCTCTTGCCCAGTTCCTTTCATTGTCAGGGCGTCCCGGCCAGGTAAGGGCCCTGGCGGTCTGCCACACTGTGTGTGTGTGTGTGTGTGTGTATACATATATATATACATACAGTACATATACCCTGGGCAGGGCACCTTCGTTCCATTCCTTGCGCCCTGTGTTGGCTGGGTTTGGCTCCAGCAGACCCCCATGACCCTATAGTTAGGATATAGTGGGTTGGATAATGGATGGATGGATATATGTATATATGTGTATGTATATATGTATATGTATATATATGTGTATATATAAATATATATGTATGTGTGTGTGTGTGTGTGTGTGTGTGTGTATATATATATATATATATATATATATATATGTGAAACATACATATGTGTGGATCACCCTCTGAGCTCATCTGTATCCAGCAGGAGGTGCTAGCTCCCTTGTTGGAATGAGTTCTTTTGTAATTGCGTCGTGTTACATAGCCCAAGTTTATATAGATATAATATAAAAAGGCGATACTCCTCCCTTAGTGATACGGCGGTAAGAAATAACATAAGAGAAATAACTTAGCTTTATTTAATGACAGCTTACGCTGCATAACAGACGAAGGAAGCCAATGGCAATAACCCAGTTCGGGAGTGGGGGCCCGATGTGTAGAGTCTGACATTTTCGTCGCTGCGTTTGAAGGATTTTCAGCATCGTATGACGTTATCTCCCATCCATCCGTCAGCTTCAAAGGTGTGCCGGGCAATGTTCCAAGGCTTTATACTCTTTCTCCATGTGCAGGCCTCCACTTAGGTGAATCATTTGGCGAAGTTCGTAAACATATCCGTGATATCACCAAACTCTGCAGGGGTCACTCATCGCTAGTCATATTACCTGTTGTTTTCTTTTTTTCTAAACAGTTTGGTGAGCCCAAACAATGGTTTGCACCCATCCAGCCCCTCCACCTGTAGCTTCCTCCTCTTCCTTGATGTAATGCCGAATTACTCGAGTGACATTTTGGAGTGACTGCATCATCAGTGACCAAGTGTGCCGTTATCTGGATGTGGATTGAGTCTCTTTGCTTTCCGTATATCCTTTCTTTGCTCGGTTTTCTGTTTTGTTTCTCTTGGGCGTTGACGGATTCTGTTCTGTAATGTTTTTAAAACAGATTACGCGGGTTTGGGAATATTACTATTATTATTATTATTATTTGGTGGCGGTGGAGGAGTTCAAGGAGAAATTTGATATGGTCACCACCCTGAGGTGCTATTATTCAGTTGAAAGAAAGTCAGCTCTAAAACACCAGAGTGTTTAAGTAGGCATTGTGACCACTAGGGGGCATTGCAGCTCCCCAAATCAGCTCTAAAACACTAAAGGGTTTAAGTGGGCATTGTGACCACTAGGGGGCATTGTAACTCCCCAAATCCCAGACACAGCAGCACAGACAGAGTTCCAGGTGCACATGAATGAATTTATTTTCACAAATACCTTACCCACGCACCACAAGTCCACAACTTCCCTTCTCCACTCCACTCTACTCCTCCCAGGTGAACTTCATCCATCTACTCTGCCGACTCTGACTCTCCGGACCCCTGGAGTTCTTCCAGTGCTGTCACTCAGGGTCAGGTGAAGCCTCCCAGTGACAGGAGAGCCTACTGGCAGCAGCTCCCTCTGGTGGCATCCAGAGACTCCACCAGGTCTACCCACCGGGAGCTATAACTCAGGATGTCACCACCCAGTTTCAAGGCACATGGCCCTGGGCAACAGTCTCCCACCTGTACATCCATTGTAATGGTCTGCCAACCAGGAAAGGCACCACTAACCAGCCTGGTCGGGATGCCCATCAACCCACATCCATCCATTCATTAAAGACCCAGGCAGGTCAGGGGTGCCAGCCAGCCAGCCCGGGTCATCAGCTTGACTGAAGTCAGTCCTGCTGCTCAAATGTGAATTGAAGAAATCGAGTGCCACGTCAGTAGGATTCAGCAACCACATTTGGTGGCCTTTCTAACACCCAGCGTTTCTTTTCTTCTATTTGACTGGAGCTGAAATTTCTTCCTGTCACATTCTTGTAGAAATGTCACTGGTTTCATGGTGGCCCTAGTTAAGAGCCCATTAACCTGGAGGAAGCAGGCGCAGTGTCCCTTGCCTGGCACGCAGGTTTTATACTGGCAGCGGTCAGCTCCTCAGAGATTAAATATTATAATGCTGGATTTTCTCTTAGGCCGCGAGTGCTCAGTGTTTACCAATAATAGCTTCTAAATTCCACTTAATTCTGAAAATGGTACTCATGGAGGTTATTAAAACGTGGACTCGAAAATCGAATTGCAGACGATGGCTACTGTCCCTGTAATCTTCAGTCTCAAGTGCAAAAAAAAGTGTGAAGGACGAATCTGAAGATCAAGTCGGGGAGTCTTGGGGGGGGGGGGGGTAAGGGGGGGGGTAAAATGAATAAAACACAAGGGGGCAAAATCCACCAGCCACTGTTGTAGCAAACAAAGATGAAGAGTCCTCATTGCTCGGGACGGCCTGCAGATCCAGAATGAACAGGAAGAGGCGGGTTTTGGATGAGGCGGAAGTGACATCAGTGCTCTTCCTGTCCATGGATGAGGAGGTACTAATGATGGCGCCCCCTCCTGGTCGGAGGTAGCATTGCTTACCGTTTTAGTGTCACAGCACCCATGCATTCATGTGGGACACCAGCTAATAACGCACACCGTGGGATTACAAAATAACCAGTGGGTCGCAAAGGATTGTGGGATAAACTGTTCTATCGATATGTATTTAGAGGACCCCCCCAGCCTTTATGCCATGTTTGGAACTCCATATCATGACTCCAGTGCAGTAATCCACCCATTTATGCACATACAGAGCCCCCCATAATGTTTGAGATGAACTGCTCCACCGTTTCAAATTACAAGTCACACAACTCTGACATCGAGATTGAAGTACACATGGCAGACCTGAAATGGGGGGGCTGTGTAGAAAAAGCGTTGTGTGACCAAAATGTCTGCCAATGCCCTTAAATGAAAGTCTGTAATGTGCCCTGTAATCACGAGGTCTGAATTGTGGGATTTGTTTCGTGATGTTGTGAGGCCCACTGGCCTGAGGAGACTTCGTTATGTTGAGTTGAGTTGTGTTGTCTCCGCTGGTCAGACTCTGAGCTCAGCTGGCACTCACAAAGGTGCTGCATTTATAGAAGGGGGGCATCTCTGTGTCCAGACATTGGCATTTTCATGTTGTTCACAGCTTCTAATGATGACATAATGTGCAGAAAATGAGAGGAAGATAACTGAGAGTTAAAAAGGGGAAATGTGGCGCAAGTGTGGGAGGGCAATGCCTGCTGACTGACCGGAGGTGCGTTTCCCTTTGGAAATCCCAACAGGATTTCATAACAGCGTCGGTCTGAAGTTTCAAACTAACAGTCACACATTACACGTCTTCATCCGCTTTCACTGCAGCTCATCCTGCTCCGGTGTTAAGGAGCCACAAGTGGTCACCATGATGAACGTGGACCTCGAGGTACAGGCCCACCTTAGAGTCTGAGGATCGACTCATAATGTTCATCAGGAGCGAGAAACGTCAGCAGGGAGGCTAGAGGTCAGCGGGACTGGCGATGCTAAGTTGAGCCTGCAGTAGTGTGTGTGTGGTGTGTGTGTGTGTGTCTCTCTCTCTGTCTGTGTGTGTGTATCTGTCTGTTTGGCTGTGTGTGTGTGTGTGTGTCTGTCTGTTTGTCTGTGTCTGTCTGTCTGTGTGTGTGTGTGTGTGTGTGTGTGTACATGTGTCTGTCTGTGTGTGCGTGTGTGTGTGGGGTGGGGTGTGTGTGTGCATGTCTGTGTGTGTGTGTCTGTGTGTGTGTGTGTGTGTGTGTCTGTCTGTCTGTCTGTCTGTGGGGTGTGTGTGTGTCTGTCTGTTTGTCTGTGTGTGTGTGTCTGTGTGTGTACATGTGTGTGTGGGGTGGGGTGTGTGTGTGTGTGTCTGTGTGTGTGTGTGTGTCTGTCTGTCTGTCTGTCTGTGGGGTGTGTGTGTGTCTGTCTGTCTGTCTGTTTGTCTGTGTGTGTGTGTCTGTGTGTGTACATGTGTCTGTCTGTGTGTGCGTGTGTGTGTGGGGCGGGGTGTGTGTGTGCATGTCTGTGTGTGTGTGTGTGTGTGTGTGTGTCTGTCTGAGTGTATAATTATACATTTTATTTCTATAGCGCCTTTCCCATGCTCAAGGCACTTCACAGAGTCAGAAAATACAGCAGGGCATACTGTATGTAACTTTGGATACAAATGTTTTCCTGAATAGAACAATGAAACAGGTAACAAAGCATTAAATAGAATAAAGAACAATAAACCAGAGTAAAATACTAAATTCAATGCTAAAAGTACAACCTAACCATAACCTAATTTGTGATATAACAGACACACAGATGATCCTGAGCACCTGGACAGAGAGGTAAACTGAAAGAACAGGCAGTGTAAGAGCCATGTCCTAGTTACATGAGATTCATAAATGTCGTACTAAATGTTAGTGCATAATCTATGGGAGGTTCTTATAACCCAAATAAGTTGAATTGAATTGTTATACAGTATTCTAGCTGTTTGTAACTTCTCTGACTAAACATTATTCTCAGTTAGAGATCAGCCTTGCCATGTGTAAGGTGTAGAGGGCACACGGTTTTAAACCGGGCCTATGGGCCTTTTGAGTGTGTGAAGTAACTCGTAAGACAACGCGCTTATTTAAGTGCTGAGCCGTACACTTAAGGCATACAGAAGAAGAAGTTAAGAACTTTTCAGTATAGAAATAACTAAAGTCCATCCATCCATCCATCCATTTTCCAACCTGCTGAATCCGAACACAGGGTCACGGGGGTCTGCTGGAGCCAATCCCAGCCAACACAGGGCACAAGGCAGGAAGCAATCCTGGGCAGGGTGCCAACCCACCGCAGGTCCATCCATCCATCCATTCATTATCCAACCCGCTATATCCTAACTACAGGGTCACGGGGGTCTGCTGGAGCCAATCCCAGCCAACACAGGGCGCAAGGCAGGAAACAAACCCCCGGGCGGGGTGCCAGCCCACCGCAGAAATAACTAAAGTTTCTCAAGAAAAGCTTTGTTTAGAGAAGATACATTTTTCTTTTTTTTTTTGTCTTTTATTCTACGTGTGTAACTACCTTTTTCTTTATTCTTGTTTGGATTATTTGCTTTTAACTTTCACTAAATATTTTTAAAACAAACGTTTGGACTGAGAGATTTCTTTTGGTACGCGTTTTACCCGTGTTTGATCTCTCCTTATACTTCGGCGACTACAGGCAGAATGTTAAGTTAAGTTAAAAGCCTTCCTAAACAGATGAGTTTGAAGTTGTTTTATAAAAGAATGAATGGAGTCAGCTGATCTCATTAATTTCAGGATGTCATTCCAAAGTCTGGGTGCTATGGAGCTGAAGGCCCTGCTGTCACCCACAGAGGCACAACAAGATTACCAGAATCAGAGGACCTTAGTGGGCGGACAGGACCAGAGTGATGGAGAAGGTCGCTGACGTAGTTTGGTGTGAGGCCATTTAAAGCTTTGTAGGTTATTAATAGGATTTTATATTCAATCCTGTAAGACACAGGGAGCCAGTGAAGGCGAAGCAGGATGGCTGTGATGTTCTCGCTGCTGCTGGTCCGTGTCAGGACTCTTACAGCTGAGTTTTGAATAAGCTGGAGCTGTGATAGAAGATTAGAAGGGGCACCTGCCAGTAGGGAATTACAATAATCGATGCGGGATGTGATGGAAGCATGGACAAGTATCTCCGCATTAGAAAAGGAGAGGAAGGAGCGAACACGGGATATGTGTGTGTGTGTGTATGTGTGCATGTGTGTCTGTCTGTCTGTGTGATTACACCATGATGGACTGGCTCCCCTTCCAAGCGTTGTTCCTGCCTTGTGCAGGTTGCTTGCTGGGAGAGGCTATGGCTGCCTCCCCATGATGACCCTGCCCCAGATAGGCACGTGAGGAAGATGGACAGATGGATGGATGGATGGATGGAGGGTGCAGGTGAGGTGGAGTGATGATGCCTAATCGGCCCCTGATTTGTGTGTGTGTCCCTGTGTGGTTGTCCTCAAATGGACTGGCACCCTGTCCAGGTGTTCTTCCTGCTTTGCCCCCAGAGGTTGCTGGGATAGACTCCATCTTCCCTGGTTTAGAAAATGGCTGCAGGACTGATATGAGCCTGGCAGGGCTGAGCAGAGCCAGTATGGCAGACCGCAGTCGCTGGCCTCGCTGTCACCTTCTCCTCTTTCCTTTACTCCTCTCACTTGATCTCTCCTCCCCTCCTCACATTTCTCGCCTGATTCTTATCTGTCCTCTGTCGTATCTCCATTACGTGAACTTTATCTTCTCCCTCTCTTCCTTATCTCTCCTGTTTCAGTTTTATCTTTGGGGCTCTCACTTTACTCGAGTCTCTGTTCAGTTCAAAGGGCCAGTGTTCATACAGCACGCCATATGCTGTTGCAGAAGACCATCCTGTGTTCAAACAAAGGAGTGTGTTATTACACAAACGCCATGTTTACAGAAGCACAAAACGCAAGTCGTCTCTCCTTCCTCTCTCTGTCTCTCCACCGCACTGCTCTCCTCCATTCGAGTGTTGACTTTCTCCTCTCAGCTCCGACAGTGCAGTCCCTTTAATTGAGGACCCAGGAGTACTTCCCATGCTAGGGCTCTGACCCGTTTGAAACACTTACGGGTCATACTGCAGTCCCAAATAACAGGGAGTGCATCACCCTGCAGCGCCCTCTTGTGGCACCCCGGACTCCAGCAGGGCAAGCGCTAACAGACTACAACCCTCAGCATTCCCTGCTGGTGTCCAAATGGGCACCGCTATCCAGGGCTGCTGCCATCTAGTGTCCTGGAGGAATGAACATCCCTTAGAGCAGCGGTTCTCAAACTGTGGGGCGCTTCCCCCCCAGTAACAAAAACGGGTGCACGAATGTTGCCATATGTGGTGTAATTTCGCTATTCATAGGAAAATTTTAAACTCGTTGCGGTGTATCGGCAGCAAAAACTATAGGAATAAATTTTATTAGGGTTTCAAAAAAATGTTAGGGGAGCGCGATTAAAACTGTTATGAAAACTCGGGTCGCAAATACTTAAAGGTTGAGAAACGCTACCTTAGAGCCAGCTCTTCCCTGTCCTTTCCTTTCATCCTGGCCAGGGAAGGTACTACAAATATGTCCGGTTGGGAATGCCTGTCCATCCTCCTGGGTGAGGAATTGCTTTCCTGGTTGGGATGTCCATCCACCCACCTGAGAAGTCTCTTTCAGGTCTGGCACCTTTCTCTCCCATAGCCGGGATGCCTGTCTGTCCTCTTGGAGCCTTCTGTCTGGGTAAGGAACCATCCCCTCTCCTGGTCGGGATGCCCATCCATCCTTTGTTGCACTTACAATAGAGAAAGAAATATGAAAGGCAATATATAAATTATAGCTAGACGATGAAAAGCACTATATACAGTTCGGTCCATAAATATTTGGACAGAGACCACTTTTTTCTAATTTTGGTTCTGTACATTACCACAATGAATTTGAAATGAAACAACTCAGATGCAGTTGAAGTGCAGACTTTCAGCTTTAATTCAGTGGGGTGAACAAAACGATTGCATAAAAATGTGAGGCAACTAAAGGATTTGTTTAACGCAATCCCTTCATTTCAGGGGCTCAAAAGTTATTGGACAAATTAAATAACTGGAAATGAAATGTTCATTTCTAATACTTGGTTGAAAACCCTTTGCTGGCAATGACAGCCTGAAGTCCTGAACTCCTGGACATCACCAGATGTTGGGTTTCCTCCTTTTTAATGCTCTGCCAGGCCTTTCAGTTGCTGTTTGTTTGTGGGCCTTTCTGTCTGAAGTTTAGTCTTCAACAAGTGAAATGCCTGCTCAGTTGGGTTAAGATCAGGTGACTGACTTGGCCTTTCAAGAATTTTCCACTTCTTTGCTTTAATAAACTCCTGTGTTGCTTTGGCTGTATGTTTTGGGTCATTGTCCATCTGTATCATGAAACGCCGCCCAATCGATTTGACTGCTGTATTTAGCTGGATTTGAGCAGACAGTATGTCTCTGAACACCTCAGAATTCATTCGGCTGCTTCTGTCCTGT
This sequence comes from Erpetoichthys calabaricus, assembly GCF_900747795.2. Lineage (NCBI taxonomy): Eukaryota > Metazoa > Chordata > Cladistia > Polypteriformes > Polypteridae > Erpetoichthys > Erpetoichthys calabaricus. The sequence goes on from NC_041403.2 coordinate 158,739,659, forward strand.
GTCACATCATCAATAAACACTAGTGTCCCAGTGCCACTGGCAGCCATGCACGCCCAAGCCATCACACTGCCTCCCTCCACCGTGTTTTACAGATGATGTGGTATGCTTTGGATAATGAGCTGTTCCACGCCTTCTCCATACTTTTTTCTTGTCATCATTCTGGTAGAGGTTGATCTTGGTTTCATCTGTCCAAAGAATGTTTTTCCAGAACTGTGCTGGCTTTTTTAGATGTTCTTTAGCAAAGTGCAATCTAGCCTTTCTATTCTTGAGGCTTATGAGTGGCTTGCACCTTGCAGTGCACCCTCTGTATTTACTTTCATGCAGTCTTCTCTTTATGGTAGACTTGGATATCGATACGCCTACCCACTGGAGAGTGTTGTTCACTTGGTTGGCTGTTGTGAAGGGGTTTCTCTTCACCATGGAAATGATTCTGCGATCATCCACCACTGCTGTCTTTCGTGGACGTCCAGGTCTTTTTGTGTTGCTGAGTTCACCAGTGCTTGCTTTCTTTCTCAGGATGTACCAAACTGTAGATTTTGCCACACATAATATTGTAGCAATTTCTCCGATGGGTTTTTTCTGTTTTCGCAGCTTAAGGATGGCTTCTTTCACCTGCATGGAGAGCTCCTTTGACCGCATGTTGTCTGTTCACAGCAAAATCTTCCACATGCAAGCACCACACTTCAAATCAACTCCAGGCCTTTTATCTGCTTAATTGATAATGACATAACGACGGACTTGACCACACCTGCCCATGAAATAGCCTTTGAGTCAATTGTCCAATTACTTTTGAGCCCCTGAAATAAAGGGATTGTGTTCAAAAAATGCTTTAGTTGCCTCACATTTTTATACAATTGTTTTGTTCACCCCACTGAATTAAAGCTGAAAGTCTGCACTTCAACTGCGTCTGAATTGTTTGATTTAAAATTCATTGTGGTAATGTACAGAACCAAAATTAGAAAAAAGTTGTCTCTGTCCAAATATTTATGGACCTAACTATAATAGATGGATATCTATGAAAGGCACTGAATAATAGATAGATGCAAATGGTGCTATATAATTGATAGCTAGACCTGAAAGGCACTATATAACAGATGGATAGCCATGAAAGGTACTGAGTAATAGATATGAAAGCGCTATATAATATATAGGCGTGAAAGGCACTGTATAATAGATAGATAGATGCAAAAGGCACTATATAACTGCTAGCTAGACATGAAAGGCACTATATAATAGATATGCATGAAAGGCATTCTGTAAGAGCTAGCTGAGCATTTAATGGATAAAGATGTACAAAAGAGAGTCACTAAATAAATCCAGCCATTTTCACACCCTCTTATCCTGAGCAGGGTCATGGGGAAGCTTAGGCCCATCCCAGCAAGGCAGGAACAAACCCTGGATAAGGCACCAGTCCACCACAGCGTACACAGAAACACACACTAAAATTTAATGAAGTAGGCTTAGTAGACGGATGCACAACTTCAGCGCCCTCTTCTGGATGGAGTGATGTAGCACACTGTAGCCCAGTTGTATCTTTAATGGGTCGCCATCTGAAATCTCAAACAGATTTCACCAGCCTGCTGCTGCTGCCTGTGTGGACGCCTCACCCCACTCCCAGATGGCACAATGGCCGCCAGGCTTTAATTTTATTTTGTATTTGTGTTTTGTAGCTTTTGAATCTCATACTTAATTTATGGAGCTTTTATCTAATGGCACTCTAAAGAAGGCTTCTATTTTCTGCCTACCGGGTGGGGTGGGCACAGCTGATTTATTTATTTATTTTTAAATTTCATTTCTTCGTCTTCTCCTGCATCCTCCGCAGATTCTCACAGCTTTGCCCCCGCCAGCCCCCTTTTACTTTCAGCAGCTCTGATGGTTTTGCATTATGTTGTTTTATAGCGCCCTTCCATTCTGAAACCATTTTAAGCACAGTATATCGGGCAGTGAGAAGCCCACCGTGCTCTGACAGTTCGCTGCCTTCATCACTGAGCCACGGGCCACCCCCACCTGCTGCCCCCCCCGCACCTCCTTTCTGTGTCACTCCATCCCTCTCTCTCTCTCTCTCTCTCTCGCTGTAATCCTAGGAGAAGGGGATTAAACTGTCCTCTGCTTTTTTCTTTCTCATTTAATTCTCAGCAACCCCCCCCCCCCCACACCCCCCCTCCCCCAATACCCTCTCTCCCTTTCCATTAAGCATCCAGAAGCGTCCTGCCTGCAGTCAAGAGCGCAGACCGGGCTCGCTGTAAGTCAGCCAAAAAAAAAAACATTTTATTTTCAAAAAAGTCACGGCCATTTGTATCGAACCAAATCGGAGAAATCACTTCAACATGAAAAGTCCTTCGCTGAAGTGGTGGGAGTTCATTTAATAGTCCACTTGCAGGGCCATGGGGAACTGCACCAAACCCTCCATGAAGAGTAAGCTGGACAAGGTAGGCAGTCGTGTTTCGGGGGTGGGAGGGAGTTTGTCAAGTGGGCAGTAGGCACGGGGGGCATCTGAAAGTTACAAGTCGGCAGGCGAAGAAGCGACGCACTTTTCTGTTTTAGACGTCGCAATCAAAGCTATCTTCTCAACTACTCCTCTCGTAGACCCCACAAAGACTCTCAGTCCACCCAATAACCTCTATGGACGTCAGTCTGTTGGGCTTTGGAGAGCACAACTCCCCCCAAACCCACACCGCCACCCCAGTGGGCCTACCTGTGGGTGCAGCACAAGCTGAAGCTTAGCAGATTCTGTTGGCCATGTGAAGAGAACTCAGGGTGAGTGGAAACTGGTCAGGCTGGTGTGGGAGCTGCCCAGTCAAACTGGTGGGAATGACAGACGAGCCACAGGGACAGCTGGTCAGCCTCACTGATATCTGAACAAGAACTTGGATGAAATGAGAGGAGGTCAGTCAGAGTGGCCATGGGAGAGATGCTCCTTTGGTGTGAACGAGAATTGCTCTGTAAAAGTGACCAGTCTGGTGTGGGAGCTGCTCAGTCTGTGTTGGGTCAATCAAGCTGGTGGGAATGACAGGACAGGATCAGGGATAACTGGTCACTCTTAGTATGAATGAGAACTGTTTGATAAAATGAGAGGAGGTCAATTAGAATGGTCATCTAAGAGGTGCTCCTTTGGCTGGTGTTGCCAACAATTGTTCAGTACAATTGGCCAGTCTGGTGTAGGAGCTGCTTGGCCAAGCTGGTGTGAATGATAGACCAGCAGCAGAGATAACTGGTCACTCTGTTTGGTTAAATAAGAGGTCAGTCAGAGGCCATGTGAGAGATGCTCCTATCATTGGTGTGAATGAGAACTGCTCAGTAAAAGTGACCAGGCTGGTGTGGGAGCTGCTCAGTCTGTGTTGGGTCAGTCAAACTGGTGGCAATGACAGATGAGGATCAGGGATGACTGGTCACTCTCACTGATAAAAATGAGAACTGTTTGATAAAACGAGGAGAGGTCAGTCGGAATGGCCATGTGAGAGATGCTCCTATCATTGGTGTGAATGAGAACTGCTCAGTAAAAGTGACCAGGTTGGGGTGGGAGCTCCTTGGTCAAGTTGATGTGAATGACAGATGAAGAACAAGGACGACTGGTCTTCCTCAGTGATCTGAAAGAGAACTTTGATAAAATGAGAGGAGGTCAGTCAAAATGACCATGTGAGAGACACTCCTTTGGTGTGAATGAGACCTGCTCAGTAAAAGTGACCAGGCTGGTGTGGGAGCAGCTCAGTCTGTTTTGGATCAGTCAAGCTGGTGGCAACGACAAGTCAGGATCAGGGATGGCTGTTCAGTCTCACTGAAATGAATGAGAACTTTGATAAAACGAGAAGAGGTCGGTCAGAATGGCCATTGGTAGAGATGCTTCTTTGGTGTGAATGAGAACTGTTCAGTAAGATTGGCCAGTCTGGTGTGGGAGCTACTTGGTCAAGTTGGGTCAGTTGAGCTGGTTGGGAATGACAGATGAGGAACAAGGGGTTACCGGTCACTGTCACTGATAAGAATGAGAACTGTTTGATAAAAGAAGAAGAGGTCAGTCAGAATGGCCATGTGAGAGCTGCTCCTTCCACTGGTGTGAATAAGAACTGCTCAGTAAAACTGGCCAGTCTGGTGTGGGAACGAGAGGAGGTCAATCAAAATGGCCATAGAAGAGGTGCTCCTTTGGCTGATGTTACCAACAATTGTTCAATAAAATTTGCCAGTCTGGTGTGGGAGCTGCTTGGCCAAACTGGTGTGAATGACCAACATCAGATCAGCAGTGGAGATAGCTGGTCACTCTGTTTGGTAAAATGAGAAGCGGCCATGTGAGAGCTGCTCCTTTCATTGGTGTGAATAAGAAATGCTCAGTAAAACTGGCCAGTCTGGTGTGGAAGCTGCTCAGTCTGTGTTGGGACAGTCCAACTGGTGGGAATGACAGGTCAACAGCAGGGATAACTGGTCAGTGACGTTGATAGAAATGAGAGCTTTGATAAAATGAGAGGAGGTCAATCATAATGGCCAAAGAAGAGCTGCTTCTTTGGCTGATGTGAACAACAACTGTTCAGTAGAATTGTTCGGTTAAACTGGCCAGTCTGGTGTGGGAGCTGCTGAGTCTGAATTGGGTCAGTCAAGCTGGTGGGAATGACACATCAGGATCAGGGATAACTGGTCACTCTCTCTGATACCAATGGGAACTGTTTGATAAAACGAGGAGAGGTCAGTCAGAATGGCCATGTGAGAGATGCTCCTTTGGTGTGAACGAGAACTGTTTGGTAAAAGTGGCCAGTCTGGTGTGGGAGCTCCTTGGTCAAGTTGGTGTGAATGACAGATGAACCCCAGCGACAACTGGTCAGTCTGTCTGGTAAAACGAGGAGTGGTCAGTCAGAGTGGCCATGTGAGAGCTGCTCCTTTCATTGGTGTGAATAAGAACTCTTCGGTTAAACTGGCCAGTCTGGTGTGGGAGCTGCTCGGGCTGTGTTGGGATAGTCCAACTGGTGGGAATGACAGGTCAGGATCAGGGAGAACTGGTCACTTTCATTGATAGGAATGAGAACTTGGAAAAATGAGAGGAGGTCAGTTAGAATGGCGACAGGAGATGTGCTCCTTTGGTGTGAACGAGAACTGCTAAGTAAAAGTGGCCAGTCTGGTGTGGGAGCTGTCCAGTCTGTGTTGGGTCAGTCAAACTGGTGGCAATGTCAGATGAGGATCAGGGATGACTGGTCACTCTCACTGATACCAATGAGAACTGTTTGATAAAACGAGGAGAGGTCAGTCAGAATGGCCATGTGAGAGATGCTGCTTTGGTGTGAACAAGAACTGTTCGGTAAAAGTGGCCAGTCTGGTGTGGGAGCTTCTCAGTTTGTGTTGGGACAGTCCAACTGGTGGGAATGACAGGTCAGGATCAGGGAGAACTGGTCACTTTCATTGATAGGAAGGAGAACTTGGATAAAATGAGAGGAGGTCAGTTAGAATGGCAACAGGAGATGTGCCCCTTTGGTGTGAACGAGAACTGCTAATTAAAAGTGGCCAGTCTGGTGTGGGAGCTGCCCAGTCTGTGTTGGGTCAGTCAAACTGGTGGCAATGACAGATGAGGACCAGGGATGACTGGTCACTCTCACTGATACCAATAAGAACTGTTTGATAAAACGAGGAGAGGTCAGTCACAATGTCCATGTGAGAGATGCTCCTTTGGCGTAAACAAGAACTGTTCGGTAAAAATGGCCACTCTGGTCTGGGAGCTGCTCAGTCTGTGTAGGGACAGTCCAGCTGGTGGGAGTGACAGGTCAGGATCAGGGAGAACTGGTCAGCCATATAAGAGGTGTTCCTTTGGCTGGTGTTACCAACGACTGTTCAGTTAACTTGGCCAGCCTGGTGTGGGAATTGTACAGTCAGATACACCACGGGGTTTACTGGTCATCCTCAATGATCTGAATGAGAACTTGGATAAAATGAGAGGAGGTCAGTCAGAGTGGCTATATAAGAGATGCTTCTTTAGCTGGTGTGAATGACAGATTGGCAGCAGGGGTGACTGGTCACTCTGATTGATATGAATGACAAGAGGTCAGATGAGGATTGAGGGATTACTGGTCACTCTTGTGTATATGAATGAGAATTGTTTGATAAAACGAGGAGAGGTCAGTCAGAATGGGTGTATGAGAGCTGCTCCTTTGGTGTGAACGAGAACTGTTCGGTAAGACTAGCCAGTCTGCTTCGTCCATAACGATGCACTGCCCATTGCAGGCTGTCAGACAGTCTGGTGAAGAATAGGGGAGAGTGGAAACTAGCCAGCCAGCAAACTTTCCTGTCATGAGAGCCTGTTGGTCAGTGAGCCTGGTATGAACGGGATCCGCTTAGACAGATTTTTGTCGGGGTAGAGGGTCCGTCAGTCAACTTCAAACCACAACAAAAGGTCAGTCAGATGGATCTGCCTGAGTGCAGGGTTAGTGAGGCAGACTAGTGGTGCCTGTTGGATGTGGTCAGAGGGCTTAGTGTCCATGCAGTTAATGGCAGCTACTTAACCGGACAGACCTTTCAGACTGAGGTGTAAGCAGCAAGAAGCCGTGGTGACAGGAGGGAGAAGTGGAGTCTGTACTTTATTACCGGTGTGGTGCGGTGTGTGGCCAGCTGGGGGCGGTAGAGTCACCACAGTAACAAAGGAGAGCCTCAGTGGTCATTCCATGTTGAGTGAACGGAGTGAACATGCAGACCGCAGTGCCTATGAAGTCAGTCGTGTAATGCCCACAGCTACAGTCACAAAATGCACATCGTATGCCCGGTTACATAATGGTTAAGATTAGGGTTATCTGACTCAAAGGGTTTCGTGACTGACGTTGTGGCCTTTTACCTGACCAACATTGTAGGAAGTGCAGGCTGCGGGTAGACCCTTCTCCGTTGGGTGGTACTCATTGAGCTTTCAATGCCCGCTTCTTTTTCTGTAGGTAGCGCTGTAACTGGCCAGCATTTAACTTATCACCCACCATTTGTGGATACACTGGCAAACCCCGTACTTATGCAAAGAGAGATGTCCTCGACTTGGTGGCCAAAACTGTCATTATGACCAACTTGTCACCCCTGAGCTGCTATTGTGGTGAGGAAACTGCACCAGATGAAGGAGTCAGGTGTCATGTCATTAATTAAAAAGGAAAAAAAATAATAATTTCAAGTGCATGAGAAGCATAAAATAAATCAAACATGCACGACTCTAAAGTATTTGAGTGGAATGTAAACGGCTCACATTTCAAGTTAAATGTAAGGATGTGCCAGTAGAAGCCTACAGGTGATCTCATTTGATGTTTTACTATATAGTGCCTCTGAACGTTGGTGGGGTCTGTCAATCCCATGCCTGTCCACCTCTTCCTCCACTCTGTGACAAAGTGAAATATGCAGGAGCGGCGGTCCAGTCTGTGAAAGTGGGAAACATGAGAGGTCCTCTGTGGCAGATAACATGGGGACAAGCAGACCTCTGATAAAAACGTTACCACGTGCTGAAGCCAAGTATGCAAACCCAAGAGATGAGCGGCTCTCCAAGGTGGCGATGCCCTTCACTGTCATGCCATCTTTACACCACCCTGACCTCCACATGTCTAGTGGTCATCACCCTCACAGGACAAATATATAACGTCACCTTGTGCCATTCCAGGTTGAAGAGTCCGGCCCAATGACGTCCTCGACACAGTAGCTGGTGGTCCGTGACAAGGGCTGTCATACTCTGAGGCATCAGCCCATGCCTCCCACTAGCGGGTACCATTACTTCAGATCAGGGGTACTCAACCCCGGTCCCGGAGGTCCGCAGTCGGTGCAGGTTTTCATTCCATCCAGTTTCACAATTAGAAGTCTGGTATTTAACTCAATGGCTTGTTAGAGCGTACGTTCTTCTCGGGGCCAGTCTTTATCACTTTGTAGATTTATCATTTTCTGAAAACTTGTTTCGCATGTTTTGGGGGTCCGGAAGAAATTTGTATCTCTTGATCCTTAACTTCTCTCTGACTTTATTAACACCAGTGCCTCATGCTGCCTACACACAGATTCAGATGGCAGCACGTTAGCTGGCGAGCTGGTGGCTATTATTAGTGTTGGTTATTTGCACCTCATTGTCAACTGATGCCTGCTTAAGAGATCAGGTGACAAATAAAAACCCAAAATCAAACTAAAATTAGGCACGTGAGGATTCTGAATCACAACAAATGAGTTCATTAAGGTAGGCCCCCCCAAAAATCCATTACTTTAGCAGTAAATAAATGGGTCCTAATCCATAATTTGGTTAATGCAAAAACCTGCAGCCACTGCGGACCCCCAGAATACCTCTGCTCGAGATTTTGTCTTGTGACTCACGGTGGTAACTGTCTGTCCGGGCTTCCCACATCCTTCCTGACATGCAAGAAGTCTTCATTTAAGTGTCAGGACCACCACGATCTCAACTGTCACATGAGGCTGACTACGTGGTGTCTCTGCTCCCAGCTACGGCCCTCTCACCGGCTCATCCCTTCTAGGGGTGGTGGCATCAATGGACTCGAATTCAGAGTTTCTTAATTATACGAGAGCCCTTTCAGCCAAGGGAGCTAAAGTAGATCTCTATACTCCAAAGCTCCTGCGTTGGATTGGCCGCCACCCTGAGAGAAGTCCTCAGCAGGCCCGCACGGCCACACAGACCCCAACAACTGAATCCCTAGACTTGCAGACATCTCTAGGTGTGATGTGGTGGCAGTGCAAGCATCCTGATGTCACCACGAACCTGACCTGCTGGAACCCACAGTGGTCCTCATAAGTACAGACCCGACCACGTTGACCTCTTCTAGCAGAATGGGCCGCTGTTTTGTCACAGTGTGTAGGCCACAAAGACAGAGAGGGGCTTGCTTTAGGGTTTATGTAACCAACTGACTTTTTTCTTTGTATGGTTGTACAGTTCCTATCATAGTAAACATGTAGCCGTGTGCCGTCCACTTGTTGACTACAGTTGGAGCTCAGGCAGGGCGACAGCCGTATGTCGAGTCGGGGTGGGCTTAACTGATAGGCCACGCTGGAAGTTATTAGAATGTTAAAATGTAAACTTTTTAATAAGGAATCAGAGGAAGTGAGGGTCATAAAATGAATGGGTGGGTGAAGAGCTACGTTGAAATTCAGTTTCTGAAATAAATAAATGAATATACACACCGACTGGCCACTTTATTAGGTACACCTCGTCAAGTGCTTGTTAACGCAATCAGCCAATCACATGGCAGCAACTCAATGCATTTCGACCTGTAGACCTTGTCAAGATAACCTGGTGAAGTTCAGACTGAACATGAGAATGGAGAAGAACAGGAATTGAAGGGACTTTGAATGTGGCATTGGTTGTTGGTACCTGAAAGGTTGGTCAGAGTATTCCAGAAGCTGCTGATTGACTGGGATTTTCATGCACAACCATCTCTAGGGTTTACAGAGAATGGTCCGAAAAAGGGAACATATCCAGTGAGCGGCAGATCTCTGGGTGAAAATGCCTTGTTGATGTCGGAGGTCAAAGAAGGATGGCCAGACTGGCCGAGCTGAACAGTAACTCAAATAAGCACTCGTTACAACTGAGGTATGCAGAAGAGCATCTCTGAACATACAACATGTCAAACCTTGAAGCAGGTGGGCTACAGCAGCAGGAGACCACACTGGGTGGCACTCCTGTCAGCTAAGAACAGGCAACTGAGGCTACAATTCACACAGGCTCACCAAAATTGGACAATAGAAGATTGGAAAAAAAACGCCTGTTCTGATGAGTCTCGACTTCTGCTGTGCAATTCAGATGGTAGGCTCAGAATTTGGTATCAAGAACATGAACGCATGGATCCATCCTGCCTTGTATCAACAGTTCAGGCTGGTGGTGTTGTAATGGTGTGGGGGATATTTTCTTGGCACACTTTGGGCCCTTAGTGCCAACTGAACATAATTTAAATGCCTCAGACCACCGGGGTATTGCTGCTGACCATGTCCATCCCTTTATGACCACAATGTACTCATCTTCTGATGGCTACTTCCAGCAAGATAACACGCCATGTTACAAAGCACAGATCATCTCAGACTGGTTTCATGAACATGACGATGAGTTCACTGGACTCAAATGTCCTCCACAGCCACCAGATCTTGGTCCAATGGAGCACCTTTAGGATGTAGTGGATGAGCAGCTGACAAATCTACAGGAACTTTGTGTTGCTATCATGTCAATTTGGAGCAAATTCTCGGAGGAATGTTTCCAGCACCTTGTTGAATCTGCACCACGAAGACTTAGGGCAGTTCTGAAGGCAAATAGGGGTTCCAACCCAGAACCGGCAAGGTATACCTAATAAAGTGGCCAGTGAGTGTATCCAGTGCCCATAGTAAGTTATTCACCCCCTCAGAAGTTTTCACATTCTATGGTTGTACAGCCTCAGATCCCAGTGGGTTTAATTTGCCGTTTTTGACTCTGGTTTGAATACACAATGGGAGATCTAAAAAGTGAAAGTAGGAGAAGGATTTAGGAGTCATGGTGGACTTGACACTATCACCTCCTAGACAGTGTTCAGAAGCCATTAAGAAGGCTAACAGAATGTCAGGTTATATAGCGCCTTGATGTGTGGAGTACAAGTCTAAGAAGGTTCTGCTGAAGCTTTATAACACACTGGTGAGGCCACATCTGGAGTACTGGGTGCAGCTTTGGGCCTACCAGACATAGCAGCAGTAGAAACAGTCCAGAGAAGAGCGACTAGGCTGAGTCCAGAGCTACAGGAGATGAGTTATGAGGAAAGATTGAAAGAGCTAAGAAATTTACGGTTCAAGCAAAAGGACATAACAACACTGGAAAAAGTCCAGGAAGAGCGAGTAGGCCGATTCCAGGACTACCGTAGATGAGTTATGAAGGAAGATTAAAAGAGCTGAGACTTTACAGTTTAAACAAAAGATTAAGAGGAGACCTGACTTAAGTGTTTATAATTATGAAGGGAATTAGTCCTGTGGATCAAGATGTTGACTTTAAAATGAGTTCATCAAGAACACGGGGACACAGTTGGAAACTTGTGAAGGGAAATTTACACAGAGAATAACAGACACATGGAATAAGTGACCAAGTAGTGTGGCAGGCAGTAGAACTTTATGGACCTTCAAAACTCAACTTGATGTTGTTTTGGAAGATTTAAGTGGATGGGCCTGGAGAGCCTTGTTGGGCTGAGTGGCCTGTTCTCGTCTAGAAGGTTCTAGTATTGTGATGTTACGCAGCCAAGAGTGCGTTTAAAAGCAGGAACCCCTTGGGGTTTGACAGATTTGTTACCTTCTGTTCGTGGCTATTTATGGGACTCCCTGTGACGGATCTAAATGAAAGGAGCCCTCGTTTAGGTGGTACCTTTTAGGAACCAAAAACGGTTCTCCTCTGGAGAGTTTTGGTGCCTTTTAATTTTTTATTTTTTGTAGTTTGGCCCAGTGGACTCCTCTTGTGTCCACACTTTCACCTTCCTGAGCTCCAACCCACAACGATAAACGCCCGGACATGTTGTGTATGGCGTTAACTCACTCGGTTTCCGTGTTTCCTATGAAGGAACAGTTGCGACGTGTCTGCTGTGTACTCACTGCACGTTCACATTACTCAAAGGGTGCCGTGGATAGAGGAGGGGGCCAAGTCCTGGCGGCCGCCATGTTGGGGAGCTTGGTCTCCCGGCGAGGTGGTGAGGAACTGCCACGTCCGAGGGTGGAGGCCAGCGACGACGAAGACGAAGAGGACAGCGACCAGGAATTTGGGGAGCCCCTGTGTGCGTTGGTCCAGAACTGCACCATGCTGCATAACATCGTGGGGCCGGCCTGCATCTTCCTCCGGGAGGGCTTTGCCGAGGCGCAGCTCGTACGTAACTCCAAAACCCCACCTGCCGTTTTCAGTTTTCTCGTGTTGAGCTCTTGTCCTCATCTCACGTTTGTCCCACCTTCCTTCCTCATCGTTATCCTCATGCCCACTCATTCAGTTCATCGACCCTTCTGTGAACATCGGGCTGCTCTGGAGACGCCATATGTATGGTTGGACGTTGCTCCCCTTCTCTCCACTCATTTGCAAATCCCCAATCCGTGTTTTTTAAATGATGACCCCCTTGTCGTTGCCACCTGAAATGGAAGAGTCCCATCCATTGTCTATACTAACGCTCTATCAGTTTCTCGAATTTGTTGTTTTTGTGTGATTTCAATGCAAGTGGGGCTAAACCTAAATGATATGCCAAACCCATAACCATCGGCAGAACCACTTTGCTCTGATAATGACTCATGCTTGATGTGGACCAGTACTCACTGGTACTCCCCCGCTCTGACCTTATGAGGACCACCACTTATTTGATGTGAACCGCCACTTCACCCAACAACCAACCCTTAATTAAGAAAAACTCTGTCCCCTCACAGAGGTTTCGCACTTCCAAGCAGTTATGGTTGAAGACCATAGGGAGCCCTTGGTGATGTCCCAGAGTTACCAAAATGGTGCCCCTCACTCTCCATAACGCTCATGGGGCTGCGGTTTCAGAAGGGTCTGGAGCGTGCGCCCCTTGAGTTTCATAAATGGAGCTCTTGGTGTTCATGGCGCTCATTCAGTGTTCGTGTTCAACTTCTAGGACCGAGGAGGGTCCCTTTCAGTGGCTGGAGCATGCATCCCATAAGTTCCAAAAACGGAGCTCCCTCAGTGTCCATAGTGTGAGAGGGGGATGCAAAAGTCAGGAGCGCATGCTGCATCAGTTACATAGACGGTGCCCCTCGGTGTCCATAGTGCGTATTCAACATTATTAGACTTTGAGTCACACCCAATCCCAGGTGTCCAGACATCCCCTTGAAGTTCTAGGACCGAGGGGGTCCCTTTCAGTGTCTCGAGCGCACACCCCTTGAGATAGCAAAACGCAGCCCCCTTAGTGTCCATAGTGCGGACTGAAGGTTGCATAAAAGTCCAGGGCATACGCTGCTTGTGTTACGCAGACAGTGCCCCTCGGTGGCCATAGCACATATTCAATATTATTAGACTTCAATGAAATAACCCTCACGTTTGGGTGTCTTTGTATCACGTGTCCCTCGAGTTACCAAAACGCCACCCATAGTGGTGTCCATAGTGCAAAATGGGGGGATTGAGGAAACGTAAAAGTCCAGAACACACACTGTTTGAGTTACATCAGATGGCGGCCCTTGGCATCCTTAGCATGTATTCAATATTATTAGACTTCGCCGATAATCCTGGGAGTTAGGATATCACGCGCCCCTTGAGTTACCAAAATGGCACCCCTCAGTGTCCATAGTGCAGAATGAAGGGGTGACATAAAGTGGGTGTGAGGGATGTGTGCTGCTTGAGTTACATAGATGGCACCCCTCGGGGTCTGTAGCACGTATTCAGGGTTATTAGACTTCAAGGACACACCCAAATCCCGGCTGTCCCTTGAACTACTAGGACTGAGGTTAGCCCCCCACGGCGTCTGGAGCGCACACCCCTTGAGTTACCAAAAAACAACGCCACTCAGTGTCCATAGTGCGGACTGAAGGGGTCGCAGCCCTCGAGTTACCGAAATGGCGACTCTCGCCTGACGGCCATGTGTGTCACCTAATGGATTGTCTGGCTCTGCTTCTACAGGGTACCCCCACATTTCTGCTCTCCTACAGAATTTCTGTTTTCTGTATAGCAGTGCACTTTCGGACCTCTAAGGGGGGATTAGTGTTGGATTGGTATTAAAATTTTGACTTTGGTGTCTATACCAGCTTTCAGACCTCAGTACCAGTGAAGGAACAATTCTGAAGCAAACAACACGTAACTGTACTAGCAGCCAACTTACTCCAGCTTTACTGATGTGCCACGCCGCATCACACCGCACCATCGCTTCACTCTTGATAGATGTCAAGTGGAGGGGGCGTAGGGGTACCCTGTGAAGTCCCCAAGCGATCAGAACGTGTACTTTCATTTTATGAATTCTACCAAACAGACGTTTTTCCACAGCTGCGAAAGCGAGTGTCAAAGGAAGGTGGGAGAGTTTCAGAGTGGACTTGTACTTCCGGTACAGAAAATCCTGAAACACTGATTCTGTACAATTTTAACATTTTGTTTTTTTCGGAACTTTTCCCGTAACGGTATACTGCGCAACTCCAAAGGGGACCTGCCTCACATGGTCTCATTTAACAAAATAAATGCAATAGTCATCAGCTAAAACAGAGAGGACCACCAGCTCTTATCTTCTTCTTCAGCCACTGTATTTTTTTATTTTGTCATTGCAAATGTTTGTGATGCACCATCTGTTGGAATGACAAATGAATTCATCTTATCAGAGTCAGATAGAACTTTATTAGTACCAAGGAAAGAATCTGGTGTCTACACGCTTTAGAAAGTGTCAGTGTGGATAGTTTTAGCAAACACCATTGCACCACCAGGGTGAGCCCCCAGCATGTCTGTCAGTGGCAATCCTCTAAGTGGAACCTCGCCCCCGCCCCCGCCCCCATACCGTTGGAAGACTGTCATTAATGATTTGCCAAGGGGAACATGACTGTTGGTGGAAATTCTGCAAAGGGAACAACCTCCCCCCACACACATTGATGACTTATCCTACTATATAAAAGCGGTCGGGATTGTACTTCTGTCCCGTGAGTGCTACGCAGGCGCGGAGTTTCACGCACACCCCGTCCATTTTGCAATGCACGATGGGATTTGTAGTTTCGTTTTTCCAGGTAAAAGATGATTTTTCTACTCCAGACTGTGCGATATATCTACTATATAAAAGCGGTCGGGATTGTCCTTCCGTCCCGTGAGTGCAAAGCGTAGCAGTATTCCGCTTATCACAGAATTACTACTTGCGGCTTGCGGCATGAAGCAATGCGATGTGAGCAGAGTTCTGGTGCTCCCATCGTTCCCTTGCTTTTGTGCGCGATGCGCTGGAAAAATAGACGAAATTATGTCTCTGGAAATAATTAATGTTGATGGAGTACAAATACCTCACCGCGTAGTAAATATCAGGGGAGATGGTGCTTGCTTATTCTTATCTATAGCTTATTTAGTGCATGAAACTCCGTCTTTAGCGGTACAGATTTGGGCTGACATTGTACGACTTTGGACAGGCATTCGAGGGGATAAAAAACGTAGGTTTCGGGAGATGTTATGAATGGGCATTTTGATGTTCTCATTCCCTACACTTACATGCCTGATATACACATGGAGCGCACACAAATTGAGGATAAAAGTCGGTCGCCTTAAAAGGCGGGTGAGCCTAGTATAGATGATTCTCTGATGGGACCCCCCGCCCCCATGCCGTTGGAAGACTTTCATTAATAATTCACCAAGGGGAACATGACTGTTGGTGGAAGTTCTGCAAAGGGAACAACCCCCCCCCATTGATGACTTATATAGATGATTCTCTGATGGGACCAAGATAGAACATCACACGCCAATAGCAGGACCTCACCCACCAATGGTAGGACCTCACAATTCAATAGTGGGACCTCAAACACCAATGGTAGAAGATTACACGCCAGTAGCAGGACCTCACACACCAATGGTAGAACATTACACACCAATAGCAGGACATCACACACCAATGGCAGGACCACACACACCAATAGCGGGACCTCACACATCAATAGCGGGACCTCACACACCAACGGTAGGACCTCACACATCAATAGTGGGACCTCAAACACCAATGTTAGAACATTACATGCCAATAGCAGGACATAACACACCAATCACAGGACCTCACACACCAATAGCAGGACATCACACATCAATAGCGGGACCTCACACACCAATTGTAGAATATTACACACTAGTAGCAGGACCTCACACATCAATGGTAGAACATCACACACCAATAGCAGAACCTCACACACCAATGCCAGGACCTCAAACACCAATGGTAGGACCTTAAACACCAATGGTAGGACCTCACACACCAATAGGAGGACCTCATACACCAATGGTAGAACATTACACACCAGTAGCAGGACCTCACACACCAATGGTATTACACGCCAATATCAGGACATCACACACCAATGGCAGGACCTCACACACCAATAGCAGGACATCACACACCAATGGTAGAACATCACACACCAATAGCAGGAACTCACACACCAATGGTAGGACCTCACACACCAATAGGAGGACCTCACACACCAATGGTAGGACCTCACACACCAATGGCAGGACCTCCCCAACTCAATGGCAGGACCTTATAGACCAATAGCAGGACATCACACACCAATGGCAGGACTTCACATATCGATTGTGTGTTCACCCTGAGATGGATTGGTCCAAGTGGTGGGGGGCTAAACTGTAACCTTCTTTGTGAAGCCCCCCGAGAGCTCCATCCATCTTGCCATGAGGGTGACACCCACTTCTGCCACCAACTATAAGCCAAACTAAATGTCTGGGGTTCAAGTCGACAACTCCAGATAAAATCTTCCCTGATGACCTTCTAATGATTTGCAGTTGAATTTAATCATAGATATCCGACGTAGTGATAGATGTTGGGCTGCTCTTACTTTTTGCATGTGCCAAATGAGCGTTTATGTGTGTTTAAATGTTACAATGGACTACAGGAAGTAAACATGGCAGGAGGTTTGTTATTTTACATCACCTATTCTAAATGATTCGTCGAGTTTTGTTAAAGAAAATAAACATTTTATGGGACGGTGGCACGGTGGGTCAGTAAGGAGATCCCCAAAGGGGTCCACATGTCCCAGTTCCTCCATATGTGGAGTTTGCGTGTTCTCTCTGTGTTCATGTGGGGTTCCTCTGGGTGCTCCATTTCTTCCCACTGTTCAAAGACATGCAGGCTACGTGACTAGGTGACACCAAATTGGCCTTGGTGTGTGTGTGTGTGTGTGTGTGTGTGTGTGTGTGTGTGTGTGTTATTGCCCTGTGGTGCCCTGTCCAGTGTGTTTTTCTGCCTTTTACCCTACGCTAGGTGGCATAGGCTCCAGCACCCCCTACTCCTCCCCCACCCCATGACCCTGGTCTGAATTAACAGGGTTAGAAAACAACATGACATTTCAAGGGGTGCACTTACTTTTTCACATGCCTGTATGTAACAAACACTGAAGAATTTGCCAAAAAATAAATAAAAATAAAAAGCTTTGCAGACACCAGAAGAACACGCAGAATCCACAGGGGGAGCCAGGATTGGAATTTGGGGTCCCAGAGTGGTCCGTCTAGTTTGGGTTTACTGCCGCGTGTGCAGAGTGCATCTTAAATTGTGACTGACAAACGTAGTATGTGTGGAAATTCCCTGGATGCTCTGATCATCAATGTCACAACATGTCTGCCATCTGTCAAAGGGCGACCACAATATTAATAATTAACCAAGTGTGGGGGACTTTTATATGACTGTGCATAACCGTTACAAAGTATTACAACTGATGCTGTGTTGGAGCGCCACTCTAAGTGCCATCTTGCAAAGGAGGAATCCAGAGATCTCAAAGTACAGTCCAACAACTGTGCCACCAGGACAAGCAGGCTAAGGTCCATAAATGGTGCCCTGGGCTTCACGGGTTTCAGTGTCATTGGGTGTGGACCAGACCTTAAATAAAAAACAATTTGCTAACCCATCCACCCATTATCCAACCAGCTGAGTCCAAACACAGGGTCACGGGGGTCTGCTGGAGCCAATCCCAGCCGACACAGGGCACAAGGCAGGAACCAATCCTGGATAGGGTGCCAACCCACCGCAGGACACACACAAACACGGGCCAATTTAGAATCGCCAATCCACCTAACCTGCATGTCTTTGGACTGTGGGAGGAAACCGGAGCGCCCGGAAGAAACCCACGCAGACACGGGGAGAACATGCAAACTCCACACAGGGAGGACCCGGGAAGCGAACCCAGGTCCCCAGGTCTCCCAACTGCAAGGCAGCAGCGCTACCCACTGCGCCACCGTGCCGCCCAATTTGCTAACCCTCAGATGTCAATAGAAGTGGAAGGATGGAGCAGACGAGGGGCACCTCACATCCGCTCACTTTGTGTCAGTGGGGTCAGGAGTTACAGAAAGAGGACCCCGGGGGGGTTAAAGGCTTGCACTGCAGTACACGTGATAGTCCTCCCAAACGGTTGGGTCCCAGCCAGAGTCACACCTGCTGCAGGACGGTCAGGCAGGCTGCTGCGAGAACTGGAGGACATCTTAAACAACGAGAATGACATTAACCGCAATGGCATGGTTAGCAGAGATCGGGCGGGCGCTTAGCAAGACCTCTCACTCTTCTGGGATTTGAAAGGCCGCTCTTGTTATTGGGAGGCCTAAAAGATTTAGGTCTGCCAGCCTGCAAAGTAGTCTGCTGCGCGGTTTCACAGGGATTAAGTCGGGCATTACACCATTTTGATGGAGGCTTAGAGAAGCTGTGATGTCCGGGCACAGAGCTGCGTTTCAAAGCCAACGCTCCTCTTAGCCGCAGGAACATCTGGCTAGGCAGTAACAGGTGGGCCATGCACCCCCCAGTCACTTGAGGGAGGGGGTTTGGCTTAGGGGTCCGGAGAGCAACTTACTTCATTTTGAAATTGCGCCTTTAGATAGATAGATAGATAGATAGATAGATAGATAGATAGATAGATAGATAGATGTGAAAGGCACTATATAATAGATAGATAGATAGATGTGAAAGGCACTATATAATAGATAGATAGATAGATGTGAAAGGCACTATATAATAGATAGATAGATAGATGTGAAAGGCACTATATAATAGATAGATAGATAGATAGATAGATAGATAGATAGATAGATAGATAGATGTGAAAGGCACTATATAATAGATAGATAGATGTGAAAGGCACTATATAATAGATAGATAGATAGATAGATAGATAGATAGATAGATAGATAGATAGATAGATAGATAGATAGATAGATAGATACTTTATTAATCCCAAGGGGAAATTCACATACTCCAGCAGCACCACCTCAAACTATGCGGTGGGGACAAGGCGAGTAGAATGTACCCCTCCATGCGGATCTCTGATTGGCTGCTTTACGTCACCCTTATTTTACAAGGTGCCTGTATGCATATTATATACGGTGGCCACCAGAGGGCGCTGCAGCTCCTCAAACCCAACACACAAGTGCAGTCGTACAGTCAAAGCTGTTTTATTAAATCCAACTCCTTATACGAGTTTCAGTAGTCCTTGCACAGACTTTCCTCTGCGTCTCTCCTCCAGGTAAGCTTTGTCTACTCAGATGAGGCCGGGTGGCTCATTTATTATCTCAGGACCCGGAAGTACTTCTGGTGTCAAATGACTACAAGGCCTGGCAGCACCTCCTTCGAGGTGGGCACCTTTCTTATAGCTCCCTCTGATGGCACACCAAGACTACAAGGTGCCCTGTGGGAGTATGAATGGGAGATCTGCCCAAGGGAAGCTGCCACCTAGCATACTGGGGGAATAAATGCCCCCCCCCCCCCCCCCCCGAGACAGTCCTTCCCTATCTTTCCGTTCCATTCCGAAACACATGAAGCTCTGATCTTTCTCCCTCAAAAACATCAAACGTTAGTCCTTAACAATCTGTGGATGATAACGTCTGTTGAACAAGCTAGCTAAGCGGAGGCAGGGTGCGCTCCAACACGTGGCAAGAGGTAGAGCAACTCGAATGGAGGAATGATTATTGTGGCTGTCTGTATTGGTGCTTTGTACTTCTTCTATCAAAAAGATAGAAACGTCCTGTAAATAGTAAGAAATCCTTTGTTATTATTATTTCATAGAGTCCCCTGTGTTTTTAGGGTGTCGGGCTCCTTCAAGGTTTGTTTTTTATCTCCATGTGGCTAATTATGCACGCACAGGGCACCCGCATCTCCTTCTCTTGTCCTGATGTGGAAGTCGAAGATTGACCTGGAAATTCGGCGACAAGCAGGCATAACTCGTTATTTATGCTGTGGTGGCATGCAGGGGCCATTCCTGCCTCCTGATCCCGACACAGACAGACGCAGGACACAAGTTCAGCACACATGTTTCGATGTTTGTTTTCTTTTTCCTCGTGGGAAACGCTTTCCCCTGTTTCCCACCGGCACAGCACAGTTTATAGCACTTCCTCTGCTGTTTTTCACTCCCTGTCTGTCTGTCTGTCAAGCGTTGTCCACCTCCTCCTGACTGTGGCCCCTTTCCTGGGTCACTCGGAAGTGCTCCAGGTTTCTGGTGACCTTCTTCCAGGTGTGGAGAAAGTGCTGCAACAAAAGCCTCAGCAGGAGCCGCAGTAGGGGCAGTGCCCACGGAAACTCCCATGAAGCCCTGTGGGAGTTCGAGGCACCACTGCAACCCAGGGGGGCATCACCTAGCACTCTGGGGGAGATAATGCCCTGAATATGTCACCCAAAGTTCTTCCAGTGTAGGGGTGTCCCGGCTGGGTAAAGGCCCTGGCCATCCGCCACACTGTATATCCATCCATCCATTTTCCAACCCGCTGAATCCGAACACAGGGTCATGGGGGTCTGCTGGAGCCAAACCCAGCCAACACAGGGCACAAGGCAGGAAACAATCCTGGATAGGGTGCCAACCCACCGCAGGACACACACAAACACACCCACGGGCCAATTTAGAATCACCAATCCACCTAACCTGCATGTCTTTGGACTGTGGGAGGAAACCGGAGCACCAGGAGGAAACACACGCAGACACGGGGAGAACATGCAAACTCCACACAGGGAGGACCCGGGAAGCGAACCCAGGTCCCCAGATCTCCTAACTGCGAGGCAGCAGCGCTACCCACTGCGCCCCCGTGCCGCCCACACTGTATATGTTTTATAAAAATTAAATTTTGAGAACCCGCATTATTTACTGATCTGTTTTACCACTAACTAAATCCCACAGAGTCTGTAATGCAAATTGATCAGCTTAATATGCCCGGTCTAGGGGGGGCAGTCCTATCCAATGTTAGCTCAGGGAGGGGTGGAGCGCTGAGGAAAAAATTCTCCGAATTATCAGTAAATAATTTGCTAAGAAAAACGCTTTGAAGAAATTTGCCAATCAACACTAGTCTGGACCTCAGGGGGACGAGAGGGACAAACTTCTCAGGTGCCAAGCAAGTGGGCGGACTATCTGAGGGGGTGGGAATACCACTAGGAGCTGCAGGTAAGGGGGGGGCAACAGACAGAGCCCTCCCTCAGAAGAGCACTTCAATCGGATGTGTCCCCCCGGGCTGCTGAAGCCTGTCATCCTCCGATTGGACCCCGGACTTGGGTGGGCTCACAGAGAGCCGGGCAAATCGTGTGGCATACGAGTCACCTCTGACCCCAGGTGAGTGCGGAGCTGGGTGGCAATGCATTGGGACAAGCGGATAGGAGCCACTGAAGACCAGAGCGGTGGGCAGATGCCAACAGCCCCTTTTTAGGGCCACTCCCCAGTAATTGACATTAAGAGGCAGACTCCATTCCTCCATCTCTCACGCGCGTGCCCCCCCTGGGTCGTTATAATGTGTAGTCGTGTCTAATGATCAGCTGAATGAAATGAATCCTCCAGCACCATTAACCCTGCAGGTGATGCTTTGGCACCGCACCCTCCGACCCAGGCACGCGCTCCTGCTGTGCTTTGCGCCAACATGACGGGCTCAGGGGATTATTTCTGTTATTGCGACTTATGGGGCTGATAAGGGAGAAGGCAATGCATTCTGATAGCACTCAGCAATCAAGACACATTGAGGAATGTTAATCCTCTTTACAGGATGAAACGAAATGGATTGCTTATTTTGACTTTTTTTTTTTCACGATGCATTGTCGTCTGCCAGTGCTTGAGATGAAATTTGTCAACAGAAGAAACCCGGTGGGGGGGTGACGGTGTCTGCTAAATCGAAGCCCGAGACTTTCGTGTGACTGTCAGATGCCATCCATGCGACACAAACCAGCAGAGTCAGGCGTGGCAGAACGTCTTCATCTGTGAAACCGTGTCCATTACGAGAAGTATCTCTGAAAAGCCAAGCAGGAAGTCAAGAAAGACCTCAACAAATGGAGGCCCACCGTGACCCAGCCGATGAGCTGTTGAACGAGACGGCCATGGAGCGCTTAATTGAAGAAATGGGGCTGTGCGCCTTGAAGAGTCCCAAAAGAAGTTGGGCAACAACAAAACAGTAGAACATCATCCATGGGGGGAAAAAATCCCGACAACTCGTTTCCCATCAGTCACATGTCGAGTCATCCCGTTGTAAGCTCACAAGGGGCAAATCGCAGGCATTGTTTTGGTAAATTTGGTAAAAAAAAAAACTACATGTGGAAAATTAGAGCAGTGCAGGCGAAGAACACAAGCTTATAGAACTGAAGACAGGACTCTTGACCAATGAACGAGGGGGAGAAGCGGGTGTTCAATTCAAATGTTCCAGCCAGTGTGAACGCGTCTGATTTTCCAGACATTTTTAAGAGACTGCATTTTAGCAAAATATGCATGTGGCTTGTAATGACGGCTGAAAAGAAAATTTAATCTTGAAACTTACAAATGTTCTGATTGAATGGGCGTCTATGGAGACCAACGTGGGGCAAAAGCAAATATTAGAAAAACGCCAATGGGAAAAAGAAAATTTCACACCTATCATTTTACGTCAGTCACCTGCCAAGTCACCCCGTGGTATGCTTCTAGTAAGCAAAACGCATGAATTTTTTCCTAAAATATTGTTAAATACTGCGGTGGGTTGGCACCCTGCCCAGGATGGGTTCCCTGCCTTGTGCCCTGTGTTGGCTGGGATTAGCTCCAGCAGACCCCCGTGACCCTGTGTTTGGATTCAGCGGGTTGGAAAATGGATGGATGGATATTGTTAAATAAACCACTTCTGGCAAATCAGAGAAGTGCACGCCAAAAAACATGAGAATTCAAATTGAAGACAGGACTCTTGACCAATGAATGAAGGGGAAGAGGCGGGACTTCAATTCAAATGCTCCACCCCATGTGAGTGTGTTTCCTCAGTGTGCACCACTCTGATTTTCCAGACATGTTAAACAGACAATCGATTTTAGAAAAAACATGCGTATGGCTTGTAGTGAGGGCTGAAAAGAAAATGTAATCTCATGGAGAACGGAGATAGCAAATGTTTTGACAGAATGGGCGTCTATGGAGACCAACGCTGGGCAGCAGCAAACAGTTTAAAAACACCTCTCACATGTCAAGTCACCCCATTGTATGCTTCCAGTAAGCAAAACACATGCATTTTTTGCTAAAATATTGTAAAATAAACCACGTCTGGCAAATTAGAGAAGTGCACGCTGAGCAAATGAGTGTTTAAATTGAAGACAGGACTCTTGACCAATTAATGAAAAAAAGAGGTGGGACTTCAATTCAAATGTTCTGCCCCTCTTGAACGCGTTTGATTTTGTGTAACAGAACCAATTTTAGCAAAAAATGCATGTGCATGGGCATCAATGGAGATCAATGCTGGGCAACCGTACGCAGTGTAAAAACACCGATGGGAAACAAAAATATTTGTTTCACGTCACTCACACGTCAAGCAATCCAGTTGCAGGGTCCCAATAGGTGCAAAGTCGTCCAGTCACAGACCCACCCTGGGCATTATGTCCTCAAAAGGGGGCAGAAGATGCCTTCAGAATTTAACAAGAAACAACAATGCCAAAATGAGTGGCTTGGCCTACATACATCAAGAGTGGAACTAAAGCATTTTGCCCGTTGTGAGCATTCGACTGGATGACTTCACGTGTGGATTATGTGAGCCCCACGTAACGGGAGATTTCTTGCTAGTGTTTGCTGTTATCCCGTGTTGGTCACCATTGAGTCCCGTTCTACCAGAAACTTTGTTATCTCCATTCTGCATTAAAGTGTAATATAGTGGGCAAAGCACCTTTGTAAATAAATGAATAAAAAGGGATCCTCGGGCCAGGGGGCTGTAGGTGTGGGCGACAGCATGATAAGGCAGCCCCAGGGTGGGTAACTGGCCAGCCCAGCGTTCACGTGCAGACATGACTGGCAGTCAGTTGCCTCGTTAGCACTCTGGAGGCCGTCATTGCCACAACTGTGCCCATCTATCAGCATGTAAAAAAGGGGCGCCTGAGTAGAGAAGGGGGTGAATGGTTTAGGACAGGGGTGGGCAACATCAGTCATGGAGGGCCACAGTGGTTGCAGGTTTTTGTTCCAGCACAGTTTCTTAATGAGAAGTCAATTATTGCTGATGAAGCTCTTATTGCTCGAGTGACATTTTGATGCTTCATTTTAGTGGTCTCGCTTGTTAAGGTTCCCCACCCTTAATTGCTTACTTCAGTCTTAAACAGCTGTATTGTTTTTAATGGCTCCATATTAGTAATAATATGCAAACGACAAAGGAGCCAGCAGTTCTCCATCTGACTTGTTTCCATTTACACCTGAGTGGATTCATTCTGCACTATTGGGTTTAATAAAACAATTAGGAGGAAAATGTGAATGACTGAGAATGATCCGTTTTTAGACTTCAAACCATTTGGATGAGATCCTTAGAAAGGAAAAAAATCTACGATTCAAGAGCCTAACATTGCAGACTAACGAGCCATAAAATGAAATAAGGTTCTGAGACTGGCAGGGATTGGTTTCTAATTAAGCAATTGCATTGGAACGAAAACCTGTAGCCACTGAGGCCCTCCAGGCCCATCGTTGCCCACTCCTGGTTTAGCGAAGTGGTGTGATGAAGCGTTGAACCTGTGACGACAGTGTATGGGGTTAGTGGAGACGACAGAAGTGGCCTCTTCTCTGTGTATACCAATTAGAGGTGGCAGAGAGAGAAAGAAAGAGAGACCCCTGTAGGCTGCCCAGGAGTTCCTGGCAGAGTTCGGGAAGTAGGCCGTCAGGGCCGTGGAGTTTTCACCAAAAGAGGAACTGCGGTCGGGGAGACCATAGAAGATCCAGCACTTTGAATCTTGAAGCTTGTGGGTCTGTTAGGATCGTGGTGAAGGAGGTGACACGGTCATGGATAACAGATGAAATGCGGGGTTCTGCTTCCTCAGAGGCTGGCTTTTCTAGCCTGCTTCCTGTTTTTTATCCCCCCTACGTGTGCCACCAACCTGCAGAAAGTCCTATTCATGAGAAGCAACTTTCTTCGAGTGAAAGGCCGCCACATCTAACCAGCATCGCATCTCGGTGTTTACTAGATTGCAGTTTTCTTTGTGGCCTTATTCTTGTCAGTTTGATATGATAGACCTCCATGTCTGAGATTGTCTGCTGAATATTAAACAGATGTCTGAAGTGTTACTGCCAGCAGAATCGGAGCTAACTTGTAACTGTCTGATCTACTTGGGTCTCCTGCATGGCTCTTTATTAATTTATTCATTTCAGAAACTTTCTGCACTGCACATTTTGCACTTAGGGGTCTCAAACCCCTGTTTGTGGACCTTTGCTTTAATGCAAGCCCCCAACGCGCTGTTCCACCTACAGTACCTCTCGACTGTGTGTGTCCTCATTTGCCTGGCTCATCCTCGGTTTCATTATCGCCGTTTGCAGGCGGTGGCTGCTGGGGATCATGGAGCTAATCCGGACCAGCACAGAAAGCATGGGATTACATTTTTTTTTCACTGCCATCACTATAAACAACATGGGGTAAGAAAAGTGTAAAAACGTGTAACGCTTGGGTGGCGTCTCCTTTTAAGGTGATGCCCTTCCTGAACTGCTGTTCTCCTTTATCTCCACTGGCTAAGATTACAGTTGTTCTGTAATCAGCTCCCTAGGTAGGACCACCAGTAGGTGGGGTATCCCCCTTTGAGTGATGTCCTGAACAGAGTGAGATGTGTGCGCTTTCCATGACCAATTTAGACAACATCCAGCACACCCCAGGTAGGGAAGAACATGAAAACTCAATCCGCCGTGACAAACCTCGAGCCCTGGCACCACGAAGCAGTACCGCTAACTATGGGCCCACCATGCGGACTCGGCTTTCTTTCCTCCTTCGTTTCTCCTTCTTTAGTTCCACCCTCAATATTTTCAACTCAAGCCCCCAACCCCATTTTTGCATTTGTTGTTCTATGTTTCATTATAAACCTTGTAATGGAATGGGGCCATCAGTGAGCCCAACAGTACAGTCCCGGGTTCAAACAATGGATAGTTTATTCCCCACTAAACCTCCAAACAGTTGGAAGCACAAGCAACATCTCTCTGTCTCTCTCTCTCTACAAGTCACAATTCCTCTCAAAGCTGCATTGCCCTTCTCCAGTCGAGTGTTGCTCCACATCCTCCCAGGTCTGACATCCTTATTTGAGGACCAGGAAGTACTTCTGGTTCCAGGGCCACTGCCCAATGGATCATACAGAAGTCGCATAGATTGGGAAGCACATCTCCCTACAGTACCCCCCTTGCGCCACCCATGGTATCTAGCAGGGCTGTATTGCTGGACTACAGTTCCCAGCATTCGATGCTGGTTCCCAAATGGGTGCCGCCATGGAGGGCTGCTGCCATCTAGTGCCCGGGGATGGGAAACAACTAGATATCATTCTGTGATCATCCTTCCCTTTTCTCCTGCCCTGGGAACCATGTCCGGCTGGGATGTCCATCCATCCCCTGGGGCAGCATTATCCCGGTGCGACCTCCTTACTTCTCTTGGCTGGGATGTCTTTCTGTATTCTCGGGGGCCTCCCTTCTGGGTAAAGGATCTTCCTGACTTCCTGCCAGGATGTCTGTCCACCTCATATGCCTCCTAAATTGCATTTTCGGTCCCATTTCGGGGGACGTAATGCTTGTTGTGAGCCTATGACTAGATGACATGATGTGTGGATTACGCAACATGAGATCCCCCCCCCCCACCCCGATGTTTGTTCGCTGTGGTCCAGTGTTGGTCACCATAGACGCCCACCCTATCAGTAAGTCTGAGAATGGAGACTTCCATGATATTCCATTCCAGGTCATTATGGAAATGAGGACCCTATTGCGACATGGTGGAGCAGTGGTAGAGCTGCTGCCTCACAGTAAGGAGACCTGGGTTCATTTTCTGTGTGGAGCTTGCATATTCTCCCCGTGTCTGCGTGGGTTTCCTCTGGATGCTCCGGTTTCCTCCCACAGTCCAAAGATATGCAGGTTAGGTGCATTGGCGATCCTAAATTGTCCCTAGTGTGTGCTTGGTGTGTGTGCACGCCCTGCAGTGGGCTGGCACCCTGCCCGGGGTTTGTTTCCTGTCTTGCGCCCTGTGTTGGCTGGGATTGGCTCCAGCAGACCCCCTGTGACCCTGTAGTTAGGATATAGCAGGTTGGATAATGGATGGATGAAGGACCCTCTTGCCTTTTGCTCACAGACAGGCCTCATTCTTGGAGGGCGCATCTCTTCTTCCCAAGCAGTCCCCACACACCACATTGAACTTCATTCCCTGCCCATGTCTTGGCTTCATCTCGTGACTTTGTTTTCTTTCCATTGACAACGGAAGTCATGTTAAAATTGTACATGAAGTGTCTGATGATTGTTTCTTTTTCTGACCAATCAGCTTAAACGTCTCATTTTTATTTCTCTGCCTTACCTTTGGAACCACAGGACCGGGATCTGAGGCCAGAAGAAATCGAAGGTGAGGCTTCATGTGGATGAGTGGGCCGTCCAGTGTGACTCCGTGTGTCCGCGCCGCGCCGTCTTCATCGTTATAGTTGCACTCGATGCTCAGAGCTGTAAAACAAAAGCCACACAAATGTATCTGATCTCTTTAACCCCAAGGTTGTGTCAAACTCTGGGCCAGGAGGGCCGCAGTGGCTACAGATTTTCATTCTAACCCTTTTCCTAATCAGCTACCAGTTTGCTCTGCTAATTAACTCCTTTTCCCTTCATTTTAATAGCCCTGTTTTTAAGGATTCAGTCCTCTGAAATGATTCCGTTCTTCATTAAATGACAGCCAGACTGAAATGAGACGTGAAACGAGCCAACAGATGACCAGCTAAACTGGGGCTTCAAACTCCAACCAATCTCTTAATGAGAAGCTGAGTCTGAAGCTGTTAATTAAACCCGTTATTTCATTCCATGGCTTGTCACTGCTCTCATTCTGCCACAGAAGACATTTCCAAAACTGTTGATTCTTCGGTTTTTTCTAAGAACACCATCAAAATGTTTTGGTGACCTGAGAAATCAACCTTACTGAGACCTTCATCTTTCTTTATGTTCAGATATTGTGTCACGGGCACAAGGGGGCTGGTCATGTGGCATCTTGTTTTGTGTCTCATTATTATTATTTGGCTGCTAATTAAGGAAAATCAAGTTAATTAAAACTAAAGCTAATTAAGGGGTCCGAGTCTTCAAGAGCAAGTCAATTAAAATGAATGTAAAAGGAGTTAATTAGCAGCAAAAACAGGTCACTAATGAAGAAGAGGGTTAGAATGAATACCTGCAGCTACCGCGGCCCTCCAGGACTGGAGTTCGGCACCTGTGCTTTAACCCATCCCACCATTTCCTTACGGGGGGTCTAGTGTCTCAAACGGACTGGTTGCTTTTGAGCATCTTAACAGTGCAGTGGCGGTCCCCATTGGTTTTAGTGATGCTTTCATTGATTGGATCTGCCAGGAAGGGTCCGGCCACTGCTACTTTCACAGCAGTGCGAGTGGAGGGGACACCGGCCCGGCCAAAATTTAAGGAAATTAAGTCTTTTCGCAGAGGTGGCGTGCCCCAGAAACGTACATTAGCAGGACCTACCTACTGAGAAGGTCATACTTGGGCCAGACGACAGAACCCCGCTGTCTATAGATGAATAAAAAAAATCTGAAAGCATCATGCAGCGAGTGCCTACAAACATGGGTGGCATTTCCAGTAGTGTGACGGTCTGTAGATGGATTGGGAGAGCATGGGAGGTCTTGAGATCGCTGGAAAGGGGTGCGTGGAGCTCCCGATATCTCTGCAAAGGGACGAACGTCCAAGTCTTTAGAGTTCTGGTGCTTCCTGTCTTACTATATGGCTGTGAGACATGGACGCTATCTAGTGACACGAGATGAAGACTGGACTCCTTTGGTGTCTCTTTGGAGAATCCTTGGGTATCGCTGGTTTGACTTTGTGTTGTTCAAGGGGTCCCGAATGAGGCACATGACCTGCATTGTGAGCGAGCGTCCATTATACCACTACAGCCATGACGTGAGATTTCCTGAGGGTTATCCGGCTCTCAGGACCCTCATTGTTGAGAGGCTGGACCAGACCAAGGGGACGCCCACGTAACACCTGTCTGTGGGACTGGACTGTGTTTCTGCTTGAGGGGATGCCAACTAGGATCCTGAACTGTTTTTTTCTTGTGGTGGATGCTCCCCAACCTGACCTGACCTGAGATGATGGTCTGGCACTGTCCCGACCTTAGTAGGGGGTGGTAGTGGATGGTTTAGTGTCCCTGCCTTGTGGGCGTTTTACACATTGAGACGGTAAACTGATTCATAGTTCAAGTCACACAGAATGCCTCCCTTTTTGAAGAATCTCTGTCGGTGGGCTTTTCTAACGTATCACCCCTTCCCTTTGTCTGCTGTGTAATTCTTTATCTGCAGAGCTGAAGGAAGCCTTCAAGGAGTTCGATAAAGACCGGGATGGGTTCATCAGCTGCAAAGACCTTGGCGAGTGCATGCGGACCATGGGCTACATGCCCACCGAGATGGAACTCATCGAACTAAGCCAGCAGATCTGTGAGTTTTACATAGTTTAGAAGAGCGAGAGCAACGACTCTGTGTCTGAGTGGGTTCAATTACAAAAAATGTAAAATGAAACCGTCGTAGGGTTCACCATAACTGCTGTCCCTGTGTGTCTGTCTGTCTGTCTGGCAGGTGGGGGCAAAGTGGACTTTGATGACTTTGTGGAGTTGATGGGACCCAAGATGTTGGCCGAGACAGCAGACATGATTGGAGTCAAGGAGCTCCGGGACGCATTTCGAGAGGTGAGGGTGGGCTTGGGGGTTTGGACTTGTTATAGTTGTGTCACCTCCAGCGAGGTGGATGTGTCACTGTACTTGGTCTGGGGATGGAGCGGGACTGTTCGTCACATCCTGACACTTTTAAATTTATGGTACATCACTTCTTTAAATAGATGACTGGCTTGAGGTGTCAACACACCCAGCTGGCCATCTTCATCTTTTCAAAGTAATTTAAGGTGAATGTTGTTGCAGTGGCATTTACATCGGACATTTAAATAACAGAATAACAGTTAAATTCATGATTGGGTTCAAAGTGGAAAGCTGTATTGTTGTGGGCACATCAGTCAATGAGATTCTCACTTGCATGTCCTCCTCAGAATGCAGGCAGTAATGAAAAAGCATCTCTGCACTTTGCTCCATTTGGGTTCTCCTCAATGGTGACTCAGTCCTCAACTCCATATCATGATGATCATTGGGCCCAGGTGATGAGTGATGCCCAGACGTGGCGCTGATGGTGGTTTCATCAGACCAGAGAACCTTGTGTCTCACAGTCCGAGAAGCCTTTAGGTGCCATTGTGCCAACTCCAAGTGAGCCTCAATACAGAGGAGGGGCTTCTGTCACAGAGCCCACATGAGTGGTGATTGTCCTTCAGGAAGTTTCTTCCATTGTCACAGGGTCTTTGGAGCTCATCCAGGGTGACCATCCGTTTCTTGGTCATGCCAAGGCCATTTTCCTCTGAATGTTCACTTTGGTCAGGATTTGCAACTCTAGGATGAGACATGTTGTTCCCCACACATCTTCCATTTAAGAACGATGGAGGCCTTTGTTCCTTTGGGAACCTTCAATGTTGCAGGAAATGTTTTTTGTGGCCTTCCCCAGACCTGTACCTCAACACAATCCTGTCTCGAAGCTCTGCATGGTTTCTGTAGACGGATGTGTGCCTTGCCTGACCAGGTCTAGTTGGAGGAGACTGCGTGTGAGGACCTGATCCAGGTTTTCAAAGTTCTCAAAGACATTGCTAAAGATGATCCTTCAACTGATTCTTCCAAGTCTACGGTGAATCACGTTAGGTCACCAGTGGAAATTAAGGTGAAGGGCATTTAGCACTCAAGCCAGGAAGCTCTTCTTTATACAAAGAGTTGAAGGAACCTGAAACAAACCACTGAGACATGCAGTTGAACCAGAAACATTGAGAACCTTTGAGAAGAATCTGGACAAGATGTTGGGACGGCTAAACACGTGAGCGACAAACAGACTGAATGGTCTCCTCTCGTTTGTCAGATTCTTTATGTTCAGTCAACTGAGTTGCCCCTAAACAAGGTGTAGAAACATCTCAGCAATGATTACTTGAGTGGGAGGCACCTCAGCCCAATTTCAAGGGTCTCAAAATGGCATTTCAGTTTTAGGACTTGGAATAAATTTGCAAGAATCCCTCAACATCCGGTTGGGCCTTCCGGGGGTATCGAGTGCTGCCTGAAGAGATAAAAGACGAATTGAAATGATTTTAGCTCAAGGCCGCAGCACAACCAAGCATGAAAAACGTGAAGATTTTGCTAATCCACTGTAATGCCTGTCACCATACTGTCCACATCGTATACACGATTCTGGGGTCTCGTTTAAAAAAGGAAATCGAGCCTCCCCTGTCCATTCCCATGATTCATTCTCTCATCTGAATTTCAGAGATGTTCTATAAAGTTATGCAATTGATTAAATATTGTGAAGAAGGCCACTCAGGATGGCACCCTCTTTGGGACACGAGTTACACGGACAAAACATAAAAGAAAAAAACAATAAACCCAGATGGAGAAGCAGATGCTTGGTAGAGACGGACAAGCTCCATAAACATGACCCACCAGCTGGACTGCGTGTGCATTGCATCTGCCTCCTTGTTCAACCACTTAACCCCTTTTTGTCTCGTGACAGTTCGATTCCAACGGTGACGGCCAGATCAGCACAGCCGAGCTTCGGGAGGCCATGAAGAAGCTTCTCGGCCAACAGCTGAATCCACGGGAGATTGATGAGATTGTGAAGGACGTCGACCTCAATGGGGACGGACTGGTGAGCTTCGAAGGTGAGCATCGAAGGGGGGTATAAAAAAAAAAAAAGAAGAAAAGAAGAGTAGCACTGGTCAACAGCGGAAGCCTCAGGGTAACTATGATGAGCAGCATCACTGACAAAATAAAGAAATGATGGAGACTGCGACCAGCGGAATAACTTGAACCCGTGTACTATCATGGTATTCTCCTCTTCTTCCACTTACCTACTTACTCACTCCTGGGAGAGGTGAACTTACCAGGTTCGTTACTGGGTTGGTCTACTCTCACACAAACACACACCCCTAACCACAAAAGTGCCGTATGAATGATGCGTACCAGAGGTCCCCAGATCCGGGCCAGGAGGGCCCCAGTGGCTGCAGGATTTCATTCTAACCCTTTTCCTAATTACTGACCTGTTTTTGCTGCTAATTAACTCCTTTTACATTCATTTTAATTGACCTACTCAGACCCCTTAATTAGCTACCAAACAATAATGAGGTACAAAATGAGCCAAAACAGGACCAGCCAACTGCGTCCATCACACAATATCTGAAAATAAACAAAGATGAAGGTCTCAGGATTGTTGATCTGCTGAGATCCACAAAACATTTTACCAGAGCTCTTAGAAAAGAGAAAATCGACAATTTCAGAAATGTCTGCTATTGCACAATGAGAGCAGCAACAAGCCATGGAATTAAAGAACAAGTTTAATTAACAACAAGAATCTGCGCCTAATTAATCAACTGGTTGGAGTTTGAGGCCCTGACTTAGCAGGTCATCTGTTGGCTCACTCACTTCACATTTCATTTCTGTTTGGGTGCCTTTTAAGGAAAGAAATTAAACAATTCAGGGGAACAAATCTTCAAAAACAATTAAAATGAAAGGAAAAGGAGTTACTGTATATACTCACGTGTAAGTTCTCCCAAAGATAAGTCGCCACTTGATTTTACTGTATAATTTCCAGTATTTTATAATGTCAACCATAAGTCGAATGCAGAAAACTCACACTATTGACTCAAGAGATTACGATATGCTTATACCCACCTGAGAGAGGAACCATGCAGTACACGGTCTTTAATTTTCTATGTCTTGTGCCTACGTGACCACACAGTAATACCCGAATTATTCCGAAGCAACGTTTGCACTGATGTGCATGTTTTGTACCTTACACCCTCATACACCTTTATCGTAAGAGCATCCCTTATCTACAATGGAGCGTTCGATCAGAAGAAAATATGAAGCTGGTTTTAAATTAAAAGTCGTTGAAGTGGTGAAAGAAATTGGTAACTGCGCTGCTGAAACAAAATTCGATGTGTCTGAGAAACGATGTGAGATTGGAGGAAACAAAATATAAAAAAAAATGTAAGTGTCAACATTTTTGAACAGGCATGTAAGTTGGGGTCTGATTTTATGATCGATTTTTCGGGTTTCAAGACCCAACTTATATACGAGTATATACTGTAATTAGCAGTAAAAACTGTGTACCAGGGTTAGAATGACAACCTGCAGCCATTGGGGCCCTCCAGGACCGGAGCTGGGGACCCCTGATGTATACACAGCTCCCTAGCGCTTAAAGAGACTTATCATTGAGACGTCGTAGAGATCTCTCAGACCGAATTACTACCTTGGTCACTGAGGATGTACTGTATTTAAACAGAAAGGCTCAACATCATTGGCTGAAGGTCACTTAGCAACCAATGAATGTCTTACTTTTCAGTGTTGGACAGAGCTCTTCGTCCTCATTGTGGGGCACACAAATTAATTCAATCAATTAATAGAATTGCTACTTTCATCATAAAATATTTTAAAAAAATCAACATTGTAATTTCTCACCATGCTAAACAAGGTTGAAAAATTGAATCGGTTAATTTGTGCACCCCACCATTTTATTTATAACCACAAAAATTGTGCTTGAAGAATTTTTTTTTGTTTTGTTTTTTAGTGCATTTATAACTAAAGTAAATACGTACAATTGTTTTACTTCTACAATTTTTTTTTTTATATTTTTTTTTTCTTCTTGGGTCAACAGCAAGAAATTTTGCAGGAAGCGAAAGACATCTTGGGATTTATTTTGTGAAAGGAAATCCCCGAGTTTGGCTACAAATTCGATTTCACGCGGATCATTTTGCACATCACTAAATATGACTGACGCCGTTTGTTCAGCTTGTTGGTTTCGCTTTCATCAGGGATGTTTAACTTTTTTTGCAATTCCAGCACATCTCATTTATAAGCTCAAACTTTACAGCACTTTTACTACCTAGATAATACTTTAAATATTCAGAAAAGACAGAATCGTTTTGTCCTCTGTAATGTTTAATCGGACTGTGTGATTACCGGGGGGTAGTATGGGGGTGCGATCCTAAGCAGCACTCCCTCACAGTGTCTTCGGTGGGTTCATATTCTCGGTTGATCGCAGTCTCCTTTCACTCTGGGGGCTTGTGGTGTTCCTCAGAGGTTCTTCGGTGGGTTCAGATCCTTAGTTGGTCACAATCTCCTTTCACTTTGGGGGCTTGTGATGTCCCTCAGAGGTTCTTCGGTGGGTTCAGATCCTCAGTTGATCACAGTCTCCTTTCACTCTGGGGGCTTGTGGTGTCCCTCAGAGGTTCTTCGGTGGGTTCAGATCCTCAGTTGATCACAGTCTCCTTTCACTCTGGGGGCTTGTGGTGTCCCTCAGAGGTTCTTCGGTGGGTTCAGATCCTCAGTTGGTCACAATCTCCTTTCACTCAGTGGGCTTGTGGTGTCCATCCGTGTCTTTGCTGGGTCATTAGGATGGGCTGGCAGCCTATAATGAAATACGTTACTACTGCCACCATGCCTAAGGGGTCCACTACTGTGTTAACCAGATGCTTTCATCCCCATCCCTCTTCATTTTCCAGAGTTTGTCCGCATGATGTCCCGCTGAAATTCTGTCCTGGATGGGTCTGCGTGCTCCTCCTCTGTCCTGTTGTGAAACCAAATTTCAAGGACACTTTAGGCCATAACCAGCAGCTGCAATGTCTGTTGTGAAAGGCACTACAAAGAAACCTCACCAAATTGGGAATTGACGAAAAGAACCACCTCCTACCCACTAAACCAATCTCCCAGCGCACCCCACCCCTCCTATCAGCAAAAAGGTCTCCTGTGTGGTTTGTCATGTTAGCCAGATTCCCGACTTTCAAACTAGACTCTCTTGGCCGGTGACAGACTTGCCTTTATGTCAAGGCTGAAGACCCTCGGGGAGTTTTTAAAATTGGTACGATAACTTCCGATTAAAATGAGCCTGGTAAACTTTTTTTTTTTTTAATGAAAAATGTATGTTTATTTATTGAAATAAACACAAATGCGATGGTTACTGTACTGTATGTGAAACTCTGTGTCGAGAGCTCTGATTGGGGAATCTGTAAAGCTACGAGTGAAATAAACTTCAGGTGCCACTGGGTAAATGAATAACTACCAGAAGGGTACAGGAAGAGACCCTCACTCACTCGGGCACACTAGAGTTCAGCTCCGCTCGGAGTGCTCAGAGATGGTCTTTGTGCGACCGACTGAAGGAGTTCTTCCATTAAGCTCACACCGTAAGGTGACCGCTTCTGAGCCAGATGTTGCACGTTTAGAGATGGACCACCGGCAGGTACACCACAGTGCAAATCTTCAAACTGAGAGACTTTATGGTGATACACTCTGCGATGAAGATGGGATTTGTCCTGTGGATGGGTGAAGTGTAGTCTAAACAAAAAGGGCGAGACTCAGAGGGACAGATCAGCTGATGTCACCTAGAAGTCCACAACTCACAGAGTTAAGAAACAGCGGTCTCTGCATGGCTGACTGATGTTGTAGGTTGTCAGCTGACCAGCAGAAGTTTACCACTGTGCAAAGTTTTGAACGGAGTAGCTTTACAGGGCAAGTTTATGGCAATACACTTGGCGCCAAGGGTGGGATTTGTGCTGTGGATGGGTGGAGTGTATATGCAGTCGGCCGTAGACGCTCTTGTATATTCGGATATGGGATGAATATATTTTTACATTATATGCATTAAAGAACTATCAACAACAAATCAAATCAATAATATATTGAACAATTATTATAAAAGTTGAATAAATCTGACTCTCCAGCTGCATCAAAAGTTGTTAGAAATCTGTTGTTTACCTTATACTTGAATGCAAAATTTGGTTGACCTAAGTGGAAGCGTACTCAAGTTATTGTGTTTACACACACAGACACAAACATAATTCCAAAAATGGTATTTTCGGACTCGGGGAGGTCTGACACTTTGAAAATTCTATTTCGAGATTTTGATGAATGTCAGAGGACTCCAATACTTTCCCTATGCTTTGTATACGAGAAAGTCAGGGAGGTCTAAAATGTTGATTCCTCAAAAATCGACATTGAATTTTTGGACAATTACAGTACATATCCGATCAACGTATATCACTAGGAACCCCGCCACATACAGTGTTAAATGCTCTCTGCACTGCTGACCAATGTTGTGGGCGGGCAGCTAATCAGAAGCAATTCACCACGGGGCAAATCTTCAGACGGACATGCTTCGGGGTGCAAGTTCATGCCAATGAGGAAGGGATTGACACTGTGCATGGGTGGAGTGTAGTGGTGATACTAAAAGTGTGAGACCGAGATCAGCTGACATCAGCAGGAAGCGCACCACTTGCAGTGTTACCAAACAGTCTCTGTTGGGCTGACTAACATTGCAGGTTGCCAGCTGACCAGGAGCAGTTCACCACAGTACAAATCTTAGCTACCGAGCCGTTTTGTAGTGCAAGTTCATGGCAATACACTTGGAGACGAGGATGAGATTTGTGCTCTGAATAGGTGGTGTAGTGGCGACAGTGGGGGGGGGGGGTGGGGAGAGAGAGAGATCAGCCGACATCACGAGGAACCCCACCAAGTTGCAGCATTAAGGAACGTTCTCTGCACGGCTGACTAATGTTGTGGGTTGTCAGCTGACCAGTAACAGTTTACCACAGTACAAAGTTTCGAAACGAGATGCTTCGTGGTGCAAGTTCACGGCAACACACTGGTTGACGAAGATGGGATTTGTGTTGTGGACGGTTGGAGTGATGTGGTGAAACTACACACAAAGGGCGAGACTAGAAGAGCAAAAAAAAAGGGAGAGATATTAAGAAATAGCCTCGCATGGCTGACTGTTGCTGCAGGTTTACCACAGTACAAATCTTCGAAACGAGACACTTTGCAGTGCAAGTTCACTGCGATACACTTGGCGAGGAGGGTGGGATTTGTGCTGTGGATGGATGGCGTGTAATGACAATACTCTGCAAAAAAAAAAAAAGGATGAGACTACAAGAGATATCAGCTGACCTCACCCTGAGGCGCACCACTCGCAGTGTTCAGAAACTGTCCATGTTGTGGGTTCTCAGCTGACCAGCAGCCGTTCACCACAGTGCAATTCTGATCCTTAGAGGTCCTCTGGGTTTCTGTTTCAACTGCTTGTTTCGGTAGTTCGTTTTCTAGATTCCCACAACTCTGTGCACAAAGACGCACTTCCCGGCTTCAGTGCGACATGATCTTTGTGGTGATGTCCCGATAGGAAACTTTCTGTCCGCAATACCAACAGCAAAGTGTTATTTGTGAAAGTGTAATTAATGACAGTCGCAAAAATATGAAAAATCAAACTGCATTTATTTCAAGAGATGAAAAACGATACCCACTCTTGGCCTAAGAAATAAACGACAAGTCTCCCAAGTTTTATACATTTATTTTTTTTATAATTTAAACTGCTCTCATTTGAAGTCACTAATTCAGTGTAGGCAACATTAACATTTGCATAATAAAACACAGCCCGAGTTATATACAGTATTTTATAACTTGACTTCTCTCAGTTGCACATTTCCAATAACTGATTTGAAACGAAGTGCTAAAAATGTGCCATAAATGACAGTCATGTGCAATGAATCCCATTACGTACCAAGCAATAATTTGGAGCTTTTGTACCACCTGCATCGAACTTTCTTCAGCTATCAAATGCTTACGCTATTGACCGAGTTGCGCTCTCCTTAACCAGCGCTGGAAACTTGAGCGTTCTTTGACCGATATGCTTCTCAGAAACTCGTCCTGTCCCTTCGGAGGCCTTGCCTCGAGGAGAGCGATCAGATTGGTTGTACTGTAGTTTTGACAAATATTCGCTCCTCATGAATTTTTCACATTTCTATTGTCATCCGCGCACACACACACTTAAGCGAGACATTTTTATCCCTATTAAATTTGTTGCTGAAGCATTATGGGAAGTTTTTTTTTTTTTGCTGCAAGTGGAATAATCGGCAGTAAAATTGCGTCTTTTATTTCTTAAACTGAAAAATTTTCTAAGTGTATCGACTGATACCGATCGTGGGCTGACACAGATCGGTGCATCCCTAGCCTCTCTTCTGCCTTAATATCAACCGGTGTCAAGTACGTGATTCACCTTTCAGCTAAATGTGTTATGCCGGATATACTTTTAATTGAAGACTCCGAAGATTTTAAATACCCGGACTAGGGCACCTGCTCAAGACTGAACAGATGTTTAATTCTCCAGGTCTGTCAGAGTACAACATGTTCTTAAGTCCCGGCCTGTATCCGGTGGTGCTGCTCTGTACAGCTTCATATGCTGCTAGGTCTCTCTTGTACTGTTGTGACCTCGGGATTCGGTGTTATTTAAAAAAATAAATAAAAAAAACTTTGAAGTGTGTATGTGCACTTCTGTGTAATTTACCATTTTTAGATCACAACCATCTT
Organism: Erpetoichthys calabaricus; assembly: GCF_900747795.2. Lineage (NCBI taxonomy): Eukaryota > Metazoa > Chordata > Cladistia > Polypteriformes > Polypteridae > Erpetoichthys > Erpetoichthys calabaricus. The sequence goes on from NC_041403.2 coordinate 158,778,084, forward strand.
GTAAATAAGTACACGTGAAAGGTGCCCTTGAACCTCACCTGGCTGCTGACCTGGAAGAACATGCTATGCTAATCAAACTCATACATATGCAAATAGAATACTTCAGACCCTCATTGTCTGTTAGAGCAGCTACCCACATATAGTCAAGAGTATCAGGCTGAGCTCTGCACCCGGTCACACAGGGCATTATAGCACCCCTCCTCTGCATTCGGGATGGTCCAGGAAAGGTATAAGGCAACAGCATCTCTCAACAGGTAGCCGCTGCTACCTGGCATATGAAAATGATGTGATTGCTGTTAGAATGAACAGTGCAGGCCATTTGAAACGTTGAGTGATCAGCCAGTTACCTTACCAACAAGGCAGCCACCACAAGGCTAAGCTGCCTCAAATATAATCATGGACCACCGAGCCGCAATGTTTCATCAGTCTCACCTTGGCATTACACATGACTTGTGCATTATTGGAATTCCACTACTCACGGTCAGTCAAAGTGGTGTCGTCCTTGCCTGGGTGCCTTCATTCTAATAAGATTGCAAAAGTTGCAAAGAAAACTGAGGGGGGAAAAAAAAATGGCAGCGCGAAAGGAGACCAGACCTGAGCACTCCACCTGCAAGATGGCCGTCTACGAGATAAGAACTTGAAGGGGTGAATGCTTACAAAACCATTTTGTTAGTATGAATTTATTAAACGCTTGTAGACATTTCCCTATGTCACTGGAGATTCTTTTGCTGATGAGGAGTATCAAATCAGATCAACTGTGATACAATGTAAAGCAATAAAAAGTGAAAAATTACCAAACGAACGAACAGCTCTTATAGGCGCCGTGGAACATGCAACATGCAACACACAACACTAATACAAAACATTTAGAATATCCCAAACTTTAATTGGAAAACTGGATAAGATGACAAAGCAGTTTTCAAATCACAAAAGGCACGTTCACAAACGTCTGTCCATACAGCAGGCCGGTTTTTCCTGCCTCTAGCAAGATCTGAAAGAGGTACAGCCATATTTGCAAAATCACAGATGAATCTTCTGTAATAACCTGCAAGCCCCAGAAAGGCACATACAGTGCATCCGGAAAGTATTCACAGTGCATCACTTTTTCCACATTGTTATGTTACAGCCTTATTTCAAAATGGTTTAAATTCATTTTTTTCCCCTCAGAATTCTACACACAACACCCCATAATGACAACGTGAAAAAAGTTTTGAGGTTTTTGCAAATTTACAGTCTTTGCCAAGAAGCTCGAAATTGAGCTCAGGTGCATCCTGTTTCCCCTGATCATCCTTGAGAGGTTTCTGCAGCTTAATTGGAGTCCACCTGTGGTAAATTCAGTTGACTGGACCCGATTTGGAAAGGCACACACCTGTCTATAGAAGGTCCCACAGTTGACAGTTCATGTCAGAGCACAAACCAAGCATGAAGTCAAAGGAATTGTCTGTAGACCTCCAAGACAGGATTGTCTCGAGGCACAAATCTGGGGAAGGTTACAGAAAAATTTGTGCTGCTTTGAAGGTCCCAATGAGCACAGTGGCCTCCATCATCCGTAAGTGGAAGAAGTTCGAAACCACCAGGACTCTTCCTAGAGCTGGCCGGCCATCTAAACTGAGCAATCGGGGGAGAAGGGCCTTAGTCAGGGAGGTGACCAAGAACCCGATGGTCACTCTGTCAGAGCTCCAGAGGTCCTCTGTGGAGAGAGGAGAACCTTGCAGGAGGACAACCATCTCTGCAGCAATCCACCAATCAGACCTGTATGGTAGAGTGGCCAGACGGAAGCCACTCCTTAGTAAAGGCACATGGCAGCCCGCCTGGAGTTTGCCAAAAGGCACCTGAAGGACTCTCAGACCATGAGAAAGAAAATTCTCTGGTCTGATGAGACAAAGCTTGAACTCAAGTGTGAATGCCAGGTGTCACATTTGGAGGAAACCTGGCACCATCCCTACATTCAAAGCATGGTGGTGGCAGCATCATGCTGTGGGGATGTTTTTCAGCGGCAGGAACTGGGAGACTAGTCAGGATAAAGAGAAAGATGACTGCAGCAATGTACAGAGACATCCTGGATGAAAACCTGCTCCAGAGCGCTCTTGACCTCAGACTGGAGTGACGGTTCATCTTTCAGCAGGACAACGACCCTAAGCACACAGCCAAGATATCAAAGGAGTGGCTTCAGGACAACTCTGTGAATGTCCTTGAGTGGCCCAGCCAGAGCCCAGACTTGAATCTGATTGAACATCTCTGGAGTGATCTTAAAATGGCTGTGCACAGTGCACATCCAACCTGATGGAGCTTGAGAGGTGCTGCAAAGAGGAATGGGCAAAACTGGCCAAGGATAGGTGTGCCAAGCTTGTGGCATCATATTCAAAAAGACTTGAGGCTGGAATTGCTGCCAAAGGTGCATCAACAAAGTATTGAGCAAAGGGTGTGAATACTTATGGACATGGGATTTCTCAAGTTTATTTTTAATAAATTTTTTAAAAATCTCAAGTAAACTTTTTTCACGTTGTCATTATGGGATGTTGTGTGTAGAATTCTGAGGAAAAAAATTAATTTAATTCATTTTGGAATAAGGCTGTAACATAACAAAATGTGGAAAAAGTGATGCACTGTGAATACTTTCCAGATGCACTGTACTTGTTTCTGGACGTGGATAAGCAAGCATCTCTTCCATTTTTCTGAATTGAGGTCTGAGTAAACCCCTGCCCATGGAGTAGCCCAGATAACGAGTCTCAGACATACCCAATTTACACTTTGGCTGCTGTCTCTCAGACTGACGTTGCCATTGGTGACGATTTGACTGACTCGCAAAAGACAGTTGTTATCTTTGATTGAACGGAACACTGTTTTTTCAGACTTGCCAGGTGTGACTAATCTTGTAGAACATAAAATCACTACTGAACCCGGTGTTAGGGTGCAGATGCACCCATATCGGATTCCGAAAGCACGATGGAATATTGTGCGCGAGGAAGTCAAAAAGATGCTGGTATTGGGTGTACTGTAATTCCTGGTACCACTTGTCACGCTTGGGTCACAGATTTGCACAGAAACAGGAGGTTGTAGAGACTCGAACTTTATTCAAACACTGCAAACATGTCTCTCTTTCAAAAGTTTAAACGTGCTCCTTGACAAGACGGAGATGACAGTTCCGTCTCACAAAAGAATGCAAACATATTTTCCTCTTCAAAGGAGTGTGTGTCAGGAGCAGGGAAGGTCAGAGAGAAAAGCAAACAATCAAAAACTGACAGGTGCTGTTCATACTTTTAAATATGCGAAGTACCGCACACATTGCGCGATACATTGGCCGCAAGTAAGCCCAGCAAGCAAGGGAGCAATGTGAAGGTAGTCTTTCAGTGTTTTTTTTAACCTGTAGGGGTGCAATCAGCCCCCCAAGCTCATACATACATCTTTAGTAGAACCCACATATAAAGAGAAACAATAGCACGGGACTGAAAGAAAGAAAAACAAAATGCCTTTAAAGTCCACTCTGAAAACTTTATTTATAAAAACACAATTGCCAAAACTGAAATTAACTCATTCGCCATCTTGCACACAAGAGTGGATGAGATTACCAACACAAAACAAGGATCAAGAAATAATTTTTCAATAAAGAGATTAGTGGTACTGAAATAACATTGAACATGTAGTGTATTTCTGAGACAAAACCCTCCCATAAGAAAAAGTCAAGGATATGCTGCAATATTTGAAAAATCTATATATTTTAGAAAGCATTACTGCAGACACATTGCTTGAATTCAATGTCCAATAAACTGTTCCAAGTACAATTAAGTTATTCACTCATACCCAACAGCCTCCACAACTAACACCAAGTGCCCAGCTATCTCTGGAAATAGTCCAAACGATTGCTTTCAGTCACTTCAGCAGTAGGGCATCGAGAAAGCCAAATAAGCTCGTTTTTCACTTCACATATTGGGTATAGCTGAATTTTACCGGTTATTTTGGCAAAACACTCAAAACACTCTGGATATTCTAATTTGACTGATCAAACTCTCTTCTAGCTGGACTGCATTTAAAAAGGTCAAGATTGTCTTCTACATCCAGTTATTGAGATTACCTAGGCTTGAAAAAGATGTGTTAAAAAAAAAAAAAAAAAAAAGGTGGCATTTCTGCTTCTACATTTAACATTTAGTATTATGCTCTTACCATCATGTCTAAAAAGTTGTACTGGTTTCAAATAAGGAATGAAAGTCTCAGATTTCCACAACTCCAAAGAAGCCCCTCTTAAATGTGATAACTAGAAAAGACCACCTATATGGAGTAATTACCAGGTGTTGTAACATACGCCTGCTGAACACAGGATAAAGGCGAGACTGGTTGTCAATGTAAACAACCTAAAACCTATTTAACAATTATACAGCACTTTTTTTTTTTTTTTTTTAAACAAAAGCTAGATTTGAAAATAAAAAAAGTTTAAAAAGTGCAACAAGAAATTTTCTGTATGTAAAAAGTGATTGGTAATATTTCAAACTTAAAAAAAATATTTTGAAGGCAAAGACACATTCTATAAACAGATTGTGATCACAGGGAAAAATAAAAACTTTACTGCAATAATGGCTCCTTCTTATCTAAATCCCAGGAGTGGTGATAAACCTAAAAGACATTAACACTGAGTTTGTGTACAGTGTGATTAAAACATACGATGCCCATCAGCAAAGAACTAAAGGTTTTCAGTGAACAATATTCTGAAACTGACAGCCTTGTGCAAAAAAAATAAGAAGCAACCTCTACAATGCAGATCATTTGCTTCTCAGAACCACTAGAATTAATTTGAACTTATCTTTGAACATGCAAACCAAGAAAAGAATAAACATTAACCTGAGGAAACCTCTGTATCATTTTCAATTTTTCAAAAATTCAGGATGCCTTTGTAGCAAGTCTGGCTTACATAAATTGGGGTTTACAAAAATGTCTTTAAATGTGAAGTGGCCACACCTCCGCTGTAGTTATGCTTCAGTAATATTACTGGGCTGAACAAACATCCAAGTAATGGTTTTCTGAAATAACACAAATGGGAATCACCTGAGCAGTAGTTAGTCAAAATATACTGCACTCCTCCCTCCAGCAGCAATGGCACAGCAAAGAGGATGAAGCTAGCAGTTATTTCAGAATTTGCAGCATTGGTAAAGAACACCATGAGAGGGAGGAACGGGTCTTAAAGGGGAAAGCTCCAATATATAAAAAGAAATATACATACAAAATATCTTTTATGCTTTCGGAAAGAAAAAAAAATCATATTTAAAAGCAGTCTGGAACCCCATTCTCAGTCCTCATCCAATATCTCCCTCTAGCAGTCAGGCATGGAATTGTAGATCCGGGAATAACAGGTTACTGTGGAGTCTTTTGAAGCTGATCATCCATATCCAATTATAAAACAAGAGGTCCCCCCATACTTTTTGCATAAAAATACAGCAAATTGCTTTCTTCTCCAAGCTTATGGTCCCAGTATTAAATATTTCTTCTGCCGGCAGTGAGATTGGAATGACAAGTCTGTCCACGAAGCACAGAAGATTACTCTCTCTGTGAAGACAGAAAAGAAAGGAACATTGCAACGTGAATTGATAGAGTGGCCCACATTTTACTGCCTTAAAGTGAATCCAAAGCCATACAAGTTCCAGCATTTTGAGCAGTAACAGACAAAATATTAATTTCCCAGTAGTGGGCCAGAAATTTCAGCCTTTCATAGGGAATTGTTTATCACTGATGACATCTGTTAATAGAGCACAAACATTTTAAAAATCAACATACTGAAACATTATCAGAAAATACTTGAGATGAAGATGGGAAGAATACCATTACAATAGGGATTCAAGGCAGAGGCAAAAAAGTGAGAACATCAAAGTCTTCTGCTGACATAGTCTAAACATACCCAGTTAATTGTAGTTATCCAAATTTTGCATTGTCACCATATTATATATCGCAGGCTAATGAGTTCAAAATAATGGATGCAACATTTAATCCACTTAACTATGTTACAGATAGTTCTTTGGTCTTATGTTCCTACTACTGATTTATTAATCCTCCACATTTTCTCAGAGCTGGCACACCTCTAATCTTTAATACAGTTCTAGGCACCTGCACCACGACATGGACATTACACTTGAATTAAGTGGCACACTTTTGTTGGAGCTTCCTTCCATCATTTTTCACTCCCTGTGAAACAAAGGCCTGTGTGAATTAGAAAAATACCTCATTGTTGTCTTAACCCTTTGCAGTCGTTAGGCCAGAAAACTGGCCTTAGTAAAAAGTGCGCTATAGGTCGTCAGGCCACCGCTGGTGGCCCTTCAAGTTTCTGACCGATTTGCACAGTCGCCTGGTCGAGAAAAGTGGCCTGTGTTATTCCTACGTGCTTGAAAAAAATAACTGCTGTAATTATTGGCGTTTTTTCAATAATTAATTACGACTAATGTAGCGTGACGTTGAAAATTAAATACGACTGCAAAGGGTTAAAAAGACCCTGGTTTTGGCTTATTGCTTTAGTTTAAGGTCTGCTTATTATATTTGATTTTCAATATCTCCACTCTTTCCTTTGCTAATGGACTGTTGACCTTTATAACAATTTTGAAGGGGGTTACAAAAATATTTAGTTTTTACTATAGAAGTATTCGAAATGAGCCATTTTGGTATGGTATTTTAGACAGTTGTACTAAACCTCTCCTTCATATAAAGATGCCTGGTAAATTTACTGTAGAAGGAGAGAACATGAAAGCTCAATGCCTGCTTTAAACTTATTGTCACTTCCAGTGAAGCATTTCACTGACAGACTGGATCCTAGATACCTGTTATGTTCATTTATTCACAGCACTCTTTACATTTTTAAACAGCCAAAATTGTCAAATACTTGCAATACTGTCGCTTGTAAAGCTAAAAATAATTTAATCAAAATCTAAAAAGTAACAAAAAGGTTTGGTGCATAGTGTTTACATCAGACAAACTGCAGATATAATTGTGGATATACTCTCTTGATAACCAATGCTTTCAGAAAAGTACAATTAAGGAATTAACAGTAATCCTAAGACTGCAGGGCATGCAATGCTTTGACCCAGTCTGAAACATACTGCATCAGCATATGCCACTTTAGTAAATAGGAGTGTACACAGCACAATTATTCTTCAAGTGGAAAAGCACTCTTTGGCCAGCATAAAATGAGTCATCTGTAGAAATGCTAGTCTAACCCCCAACAAGGTATGCTGCAACAAAATGCATTTTACAAAAGTTATACTTACAAGGAAAGTAGCTTTGTTCTGACCAATAATCTTCCATGGTAGCTACTAATATCAATGGTATTTGTTTTAGGAACAAAACATCTTTTTAAACTGAATAGCTACAGAAATGTATAATGCACAGAACATGTCCTAAATTTGGAAAAGTACGCCATCTAGTGTTTACTGCTGAACACATTTAAGTCTCACATCCAACTCACAGTGCGGTGCATAAAGAATGGACATGCATTTTTCAATTATAATTGTCTATTGCAATAACTTAGCATAACATATGCTCAGAGTTATTAATGCATCAGCTTGAAATCAGCTGTCTGTTGAGCAGGCAATATTTACAAATTAAAATATTTTCATATTGTCAGTAAAAAATTTAAGAATGGCATTTTTACGGCAAAATGAACATTCGTTCACTTGGATACATACTTCCACTTGAACATACAAAACACACCAGAACAAAGACACACAGCAGTTGCAACAAGTTAGTTTCATGAAGAAACAATGTGCATCCCAGATTAGTCATGTGCTCTTTTTAGACAAGGTGAAAATCCATAGCGTCCGTTTCTATCTACTGCTGCCACTTATGCTTCATAAAAATTTGGGGTGCAATCCTGCCTTTACATAATTTAAATTTAAAGGGGAAAAAAATCACTTTCCACACCTGAGACAAGAGCAGTCCCATAAAGAAAAACAAATATTGAAGCCCATAAATACACTATGAAATTACAAATACACTGATCAGAACTTTAAGATTAGTACCTCTTAGATAACCAAGAAATCAATTTCAACACTTGCACACCAAAAATTTAATATGAAAACATCACTACCTAAAATAAGTTTTAAGAAGAGGGTTAAAAACTGTAAATGGAATCTCATTTTAAAATGTACTTCATAGGTGAAACTGCATTAGTAAACCAGTTACAAAAAATTTTGAAATGGGTCTGCTTGTGCGCAAAGAGGAAATAATGATGCTCATCTTGAGATGGAGACTTCCAGTCTTAATAAAAACCAGAGAGCAATTATGGCAAAAACACTGACCTGATCTAAACTAACCTTATGGGTTATATGTTGCCTTCCCAAAAGCGTTTTTTTTTTTTTTTTGAAAACCTACATTGGACATGTGTAACTCACATGCATTAAACACAGAACAACCAAGGTACTACTAAAGAGGTATGCATGCTTTTCCATAGGCTTCAAGTTAAGGGATCTTTCAAATATATTACTTAATGCACTTCAAATCTGAATGTGCATGGGCCTAAATTATGCAGTGTAATACATCAGTTGCAGAACAGGACCCATTAATAGTTAAGTTATGACCATTACATACTACTGTGCTAGCTCAACTGAATAAATACCAATAGTGAACAAAGTAGAGTCTTACTTTGGCCAATTGTCAGATAACTGACTTTGGCTCAACAGTTGGATATGACAACTTGACCTTTGTCTATAAGTTTTTGTGATACTGCCTTTTACATATGTACAAACATTTCATAACCACATTGACACTCATTTTGTATAGATGCCATGGAGTGGGCAGTTTACACCACATCTGGGGAACTTCTATTTGTAAATTCAATAGATGTCATTGCGGAATACGTTGATCAGTTATAAAGTATGTGCAAGATGTGCCCAAATCACTTTCATTATCTTCTGGCAAATCTTGGATAGGCGCACGTATAGACAAACATTTCTGTATTAAGGAAAGATCTTAAAACATGTCTAAGATGCATCTTTACAAGTAACATTTTAATTGCAAATGTTTATTCAAGATACACCATATGTAGATATAAAAACTATCATTACATTAGATTCATAAAGAATTTTGATCCCTTCACTTTCTGAAGACTGATGTAGATTTGATTTTAAATGGACACATTTAACATGTATCCCCATCAATCTACACTCAATAACCCATAATGAAAGTGAAAAGCATTCATCCAGCCAAACAGTTACTGGACAAGACGGATCTTGGTCATGAAGGTGACCAAGAAGCCAATGGTCAGTTTTAGACGTCCTCTGAGATGGGAGAAATGTCGGAAACACCCCCCCTTTCAGCAGAACTCCATTAATCAGGCGTTTATTGTAGTGGCTAGACATAAGCCACTTTGAGTAAAAGGCATGATAGCCCATTTGGAGTTTGCTAAACAGTATTTAAAGGACTCGCAGCTTATGGAAAAAGATTTAAAGGTCTGACAACATAAAAACTGAATGAAGGCCAAGCATTATGTTGGGAAAAGATCATTCACTGTTCATACTCTGCCTAATACCAATCCCTATAATGAAGCATGGTGGTGTGACAGCATCATGCTATCGAGGGGCTACTCAGTAGCAGGGACAGAGATTAGAGAGAATCGAGGGAAGGAATGATGCAGTCAAATACAGAGAGGTGCATGAAAAAAGCCTGTTAAAGAGTGCATGCAACTTCAGATGGAGGCAACGGTTCACCTTTCAGCATAACAATGACCCAAAGCATAAAGCCAAGACAACATTGGAGTGACTTTGGGACAAGTCTGACAGTCCCATAATGGTACGGACAAAGTCGAGGCTTAACATCACAAGGACATTTGTAGAGACCCGAAAATGGCAGTTTACAGACACTTCTTATCCAATTTAATGGAGTTTGAGGATCTTCCATTAGGATAGCTAAAACTGCCCAAATCCAGGTTTGCAAAGGATGTAGAGATTCACGCAAGAAGATTTGAAGCTGTAATTGTTGCCAAACAGGCTTCTACGAAATACTGAATTACATGTCAGAATATTTCTATGAATGAGTGATTTCAGCTTGATTTTTTTTTTTTTATATAAAGTTGCAAACCTTTCTGAAAAAATGTTTTCACTGTCATAGGTTATCGAGAAGTGTAGATGGACAGACAAAAAGGCAAATGTATCCATTTAAAATTCAGGGGTCAGAATACTTTCTGAATACACTATCTTTACTGATTTAAAATAGGATAACAGACTGCATAAGAGGCAGCAGTAAACATTTATTCTTAGCAGGTCACATTCAAACTCCATGCGCAAGATTCTCTCTCACAACTTGATGTCACAAAAGTGAAGTCGTGCAATGCAGTACTGATGAAAGTAACATAGAACGCGTTCAACATGCAGGAGTTAAGTAGGGTTAGTCTAACCATCACAGTTGTCTGCCATTGTCAATGAACCTTTACTGCCACCATAAAGACTTCTCTGAAATGGTGAAGAGGGGCAGGAAAAAAGCAAGAAAAATAAATTTAGTCAGCCAATACATGAAAAGATCAAGTCTGTATAAACCAACACCAACTGGCAGCAACCTAGACAGTTTTAGAAAGTCATTCTTCGTAAACTAACCTAATAGTCTTCTACACAATCAAATTAACAATGCTGCCATAGTTATTGCCTTAAGAAAACCAGTTCACTGGGGAACATGAATGAATCAATTCCATATAAAAAGTTAGTGTAAACTAGGAATGGATACTTACCAGAAGAGTATCCTGATCAGACAAGTCATAGGATCTGGAATCTTTGCCTTCTCTATCATCCAGTGGTGGATAAGCAGCTGTCAAGGTCATAAAATAATTTTATCAAAAGAAGTTCATCTCAAGTTTAGCCAGCTACCATTGACTTTAACTTGAATGGAAAGGTGTTCTGTTAATTAGAAGTCTAAATCCAATACTCACTAGTAAACATTTAAATAAGCAGAAATGCTAATTGTATAGCAGCATAGCCCTGAAAAAGACCACTGTCAAACCAAGAATGAATGGAGTTAAGGAACATCCATGTAAAATATAACTGAACAGGAAACAAAACAGACTATAAAACAGACCAAAGGTTCTTAAATTTCTAAAAATGTAAAAAAAAAATCTGGTACCCAAGAAGAGAATTACCACCATAATGACAGCAGAGCCATACAGAGAAAAACAACAATGGCCATATAAGAAGCACTAGAAGCTTGGTTCCATTAAAGCAAATTTCTCATATGAAAATTATTAGAAGTGAAAACTGGAAAGCAAGCATTGTAAACAAAATAGTTATCACTCAAAATGAGAAATACATTTTTGAGGTTTATCATTGCCCATGTAAATGCTCAGTTGACAGGTTTAGTTAAGCACAAAGAAATAAAGGAATTCAGTATTATCAATATAAATGTGTGTCACAGGAGGATATGATTTTTGAAGGGAGAGTGAATGGTCACTTAAAACACTTAGAACTAGTCAACTGACTCATAGTGCCAAATAAGGAATGGAGTGGTAAAAAAAATGCCATTTATTTACCTCATCTCGAATTTTACTACTTTACTATTAACAATACATTCTTCTAAATGGAGTTCCTCATTGTTCAACATGTTCTCATTTTCATTTAACAATTCACTAAACCAAGTGCAAAAGCGGAGTCATGGAGCTACAGAATTCCCAAAAAAAAAAATGTATGCACCATTTGTATTTTACAATGAAGGGATACATCTTGATGAATACAGCAAACAGTCCCCTCTGAAATGTTTAATGCCAGCAACTGAGTTTGCACTTAAAGATGAAGTATGGCTCTACAGCCTGGCTCGCACTTACAAAATTTTCTGGAGTTGTCACAAATCTCAAAATGCACACACCCTTTACGCTATCAATAGGCAGAAATGTATCAAACCACTCTACATGAAGGAATTAATCTTTGGTAAGGCAAGTTAAACTTGGGTCAAAATCTTCTTTCCAGTTCTGTTATAGATTTGGATTTAATGTATGTCATAAAGGGTAACTTGTAATGAGGTACTTGATCAATTGTACATAACCACAAACTACATTTAGCATAAAATCCTGCCACAGCAATATACTGGATATACCCCCAGCATATTGGCCCTAACCCCGTCAACACATTGTTCCTTGGGGAGAAGCTTAAAGGCTCTGCTGGTGGCAATTCCTCGCCGAGCCACAAGATGGTGCGTGTTACTAATGTTTCTTTTGCTCCCTCTACGGACTGGATGATTGACAGCCCTCCCACCTCTGATGTCACTTTTGGTGTCCGTCCATAGGACCAGACTATTCCAGCCTGGCCTGTCCTTGACAGGAAGGGTCGCCATCTTGGAGAAGTCATTTTGAGACATGTCAATAAAAACATCTTTTTTCTACACATTTATAACCTATGTTTATTTTCAATTATACGTAGTTTAACTGCTGGTGCACCCCTGTGAGGCATCAACATCATTGCTTATGGGCTACATCTTTGATTGCATAGTACCACCATTAAAGTGCACTAAAGAGTGTGTAGGAAAATTAGCAGATTTCGTCCAAGCATGAATTCAGAGCTACATAATCTACAAACAACAAATCTACACCTCCCGAAGCCGCAAAAAAGCAATAGACATTTCACAGGACTCATCACATCCCGGTCATTGCCTCTTCCAGCTTTTGCCATCGGGCAAGAGATACAGAGCTATGAAAACTAGGACAAACCGCCTTAAAAACAGCTTTTATCCGAAAGAAATCATGGCCCTGAACTCAGAATAAAACTGCTCCATATTATTCTTCCAATGTGCAATATAGACCTTAAGTCAACAAGTGCAATTTGTATATTTATTACTATTCGGTTTGTTATTTTCTCTCTTCTTGTCTTTTTAACTCTTATTCCTCACACTGAGTCAATTGCACCTTCAATTTCGTTGTTCCTTTGTAAAAGTGACAATGACAATAAAGATCTATCTATCTATAATAAAGTGGTGAATCATCACAGACATGTCCGCTCACCTGACTCAGTTTATGTGACATTGAAACAGACTATTGACATTAAGTTGCTACTCACCATTCCCAAGATCATTCATTGGAATCATGTCTTTGTCCTTTTCTCCTACAAACAGGAGAGAAGCAGACTCAAGTTAAAATTTAGAAAGAGAAATGCTGGGACTTTTTCAATGCAAGATATTCAAGACGTTGCAAAAATATGAAGACTGCATGTGCTCTGTCAAGCGATCTCTATTAACAGTGTTCTTGCCAAAATGGTAATACTTTATGCCTGACATTCTTCTTTACTGATTTTGACCAAAATCAGTCATTAGTGAGCAGTTTGGTGTGTCATAAAATGAAACCGTTAGCTACCTGGACCCTCTATATGTACTCTCCAAACTGCCTAAAAATGTGATGTATATAGTGGAAGTGACAGGTTTGTAAAACCACTTAACAGGAATCTACTCCAATAAGAGGAATTTACTCAGAAGTAGTCTAAGTAGACAGCATACAGATTAAAAATGGATTATGTATTAACAACTGACAGTATGGTAATATTGAAAGGCAGTGAACAAAAACGGAAACTTCAGGTTACCACAGCAGGAAAATCCTGCATGACACAATATAGGCAAGCTGTTTCATGGATGAAAAGTAGCACATGACAATTCATTTTGAACTATACTCAAGTTAATATAAGCAGTCCACCAAGTCAGTAGCCATACATTTTCAACTTAAATCCTGTATAAAGTGTCAGTGGAAATAAAAATAGTATAAGCCACTTTATCACACTTCGTTAAAGTACATTAGGGATGCAAGGCAATGTGTAGGTTTTAGATTAAAAATGGCTCAGAGGTGTGTGTGCATTAAGTGTGGTGATACAGCCCTAGGGTGGTAGGGAGGAGAAATGGAGGAGCAAGCACTCACATGGAGACACATGATTTTAGCCAATTTCCACACTCAAGCTATAGGGTTTGTAATTGATGCATCTGTGCCCATGGGTATAAAGAAGAAGCTCAGAAAATGATCAGAAAAGGAACAAAAGGCTGGAGGATACAGAAGAGGGTCATGGCAGAGCTGGTGCTGCCACAGAGAGAAGACAGGCAGGCAATTGTGAACGTGGCCTTGAGTGGAGAAGTGGCAATCCAGGGTATGGTCACTTATGCCAAGCATCCAGAATAGCAAGAACCACCAAATACTGACCAATTTTAGTTGAATTAAAAAAAAAAAAAAAACTGAGAAGCACTTCAATACTAAAAGAAACAGCCATTTGAGCAACACTTCTAAATGATGCTATTTAATGCTAATGTCATACACTATTAATTGGCTGGTCAACTTATTTACAAAAATGCAACTAAAAGTGATTTTGCAAAGGCTGACGATTTTAGATGCTTAAACTTTTTTCAGAGATAAAAGATTTACAAGTAGCAATGGGGATTTTTCCCATCATTTGATTGTTTTAAATAACCTCATTTTGATCAAATCACGTTTGCTTAGAAAATACTTATTTTGTTTAAGAATGAGCATAGCAAAATATTCTAGTGAACAGAGATGAGGAAAAAGGTAAAGACAGATTCCTTTAAACTAAACAGATTTTAAGGAATAACAAATTCTATAAAAGCAGTTAAAGTATGTGTTAAATGTTTTCTGCCCAATATATTTTGCAGACTGAGAACATCCATTTGTTTGATACAATACATACAGGAGTTTGGTTTATATAGCAAACAATTAGCTCATATCAAATTCTACATTTATGAGGAAAGTTCGACATTTTTTCAATTACCTCTTCTTTTATCAATAAGTGGTAGAGTGCTGTCTTCGTACCCTGGGCCTCCAGTCTTTCGTGGTGTAGGGGAAAGATTCACCATGAAGTCAGTCTTCTTCCAACCATCTTTCTCAAGTGGACGTCTGAGCTCCTTGTATGCCCAAACTGTCTGCAACACCTGACCAGCAGCCCGAACTTCTCGATCTGATCGGTTGCTGAGAGGGACATACATATTTTAGTAAGAGCACTCCTTTAAAAATGCACCTGAACCTCATTACCACATAACAGCCACCTCTTACCCATCTTTGTTAATCAGCACCAGCTTTTCAATCCCTTGACATTCTTTAAGCTTTTTGGCAGCTTCCACGTTATGCACAAGCACTTCATTCACTGTGCTTAAAACAGAGATTATGGTGTCTTCAGACAGATTCTTGACTGGCTGCTGCTGGCCTCCTGGCAAGTTAGCCACTAAATTAGGCATAGCATACTTGCCTGGTATGGAAAGAAAGAGCGAGATCTTTAAAAGTAGTATTTGGCTTTTTGACCCAACCAAAAATTTAGTAACTATAGATGAGGGGCATGTAGGTAATAAAAATTTGGACTGGTAAATAGGGATACAAAAATGTGACACAGGTCAAATTCCATTACAACGAAGTCCCAGGGACCCAAAAATATTTAGTTGTAATGAGATTCTGTATTTGTCACTACAGTGCTTTCTTTAACTTGCATCCAGTGGTTTGCAATCATTTCAATAGCATCTTTCACGTTAATTTTCATCTCCTCCTGTCTACAAGGTAGGCTGACAATTTTTCTCAGCATTTCCTTGCGATAACACACTTTCAGGGTGCGAATGATGAACAAATGCAATGGCTGAAGCACTGCCGTTCAACTGGGTGGGAGGAACTCAACGCGAACATTATCTAGATGTGAAAGCATGCTGTGGGCTGCAGAATTAAAGCACATAAAAACTGCTTTAGATGTCTTCAAATGCAGCAGCTCGCATATGTTCGCGCCGAGGCCCAAGGTTCACAACCCAAGATTTTTCTTCTACTTAAAGCAAGTTTGCAGTGTCGACAGCAAACTTCGAATTCACTGGTAACGTCTTTTTTCTTTTGGCTGGAATCGAGAGCTGCAAAAATGCCCAAAAGTTTTTATTCTAATGTGAACTATTGTTTATTCGTGTCTGCCATGTCTATAGGAGGGTGACAAGGAGTTAAATTCCAATGGAGGATTTTCAAAATGTTGATGAGCAATAAGCAAAAGGTATCACTGAAAACCACAGAAAAAACAAAGCAAAAAACACACAGTACAAGGAAAGTTAGAAAAGCTTTTCAGTGTGCACAACTGAGCTGTGACCACAGAATTAACATCCACAGAATGGACTGCTCTGTGGATGGTTCATTCAGGTATTTCAAGGTCTTTTGGGTACTTTGTTGTAATGAAAGTGTCTGCTGAAGGCATTTTGTAGTAAGATTTTTATAGATTCTGTCTTATGGGGAAACTGTAGGGACCATAAAAAATACCTCGTTATAATGAAAATTTCGTTGCAATGATATTCGTTGTAACAGAATTTGACCTGTATTTTACAGACATCCCAATTCTAGTTAAAACAGCTAGGAAATGATCAACATGTGAAATACAAGTAGCATAAAATGCAGTGAAACAGTATTTGAAATACTTCTAGTAACACCATACATTTTCAGTATGATACAAATTGAAATAATGACTTAAGCTCTATTAGTTCTAAAGCTAATTTTTTACATACATTTCCCCACTTGCGTCCTTGACTGTTGGGGGGGGTGGGGGGATTCTAATTAAAATATCTGAATTACTTTATAATCGAGCAAAGTAATTTTCAGCATTATCTAGATAATTTCCAACCAAATTAATTTTAATTCATTGGGACTAAAGAATTATTATTAACAACAATAAAAAGTGAATGTAAAGAATCAAATGCTTTCAGACAAACAGAAACATACTAGTATTTATTGATGGGTACTGAAGCAGGTAACCCACTCACCAGTAAGCTCTCTGTTCCTCATATCTATTGCTAAGTTTCTTAAAGCACCAGACATTGCTCTGACAACTCTGTCTTGTTGATGAGCCAGGAGCTCTGAAATAGTTGACAGGCCTTTCTCGTGTCGAACCATGGAACGAATACATCTCCCATACTAGAAGGATAGAAGTAACAGAGTGCAGCAGTTATTTGTGTATATAAGAAAAAAAATGCCTCTGTAACAAACTATATTAAGCTACACTCTAAAAACCTAGACAAAAACATAGGACTTTCATATAAATGCAACTAAAAACACTACTTTACATATTGCATAATGAGTGTATATTCTATAACAAATATTTCTATACTAGAGCTAAACTTCATAAAATTTAAGATTTTTAACTCCCATTACAAAAAACACCTTGGATGTTGCAAGACCTAGAGATGACAATGCTTAACTAAAAGGAACTGCTACAGTATTAAAATTATTGTATTTGTGCTTGGATATTAATGCACAGTATGTAAAAGAACAAAATGTACAAGATTCGTGTTACTATTACAGATTTCCATGTAACATACTGAAAACATTTAGCATAATGAATATACAAAGATTCCTTTGACTTAGTAACAATATTTACAAACGCCACAGAGCTACAGTACTTTCATTAAGTTTCTTTACTATTATGAGCCACTAAGTTTACTTTTCTTCAAAGTACATTATCTAATCTTTCATGACAACATTCAAACCTATACAATTCCCCCTCCATATTCTCTTAATAGCAGCTTTAAGGCAGGTGCGTGCATATAAGCATTAAACATATTTTGAATGTACTGTACTGTTATCAGAAGCTTACATTTCTAGATACATCTTAATATGGTTTGAAATAAAACAACTATTGCTTCTAAGCTTTAATTGTAGTGTAGACGCTGAAATGTCATTCAGTTATCATGAGTATCAAACTCGCAACCTTTCATGTGTTCAAAGGGATGCTGAAAGAGTGGACCACCACATCAGAATTTGGCAATGCAAATATAGCACTAGAACTCACAATAAAATAATGCACTGGCATTAGCAAGGAGTGTCTTTTTATTGCAAAGCTGAATGTATGAAATCATTGCTTATTTATTATGACTAGAAAGAACTAAAGGGCCCCATTAAGTGACTTTAACACATTATTACCAGCTATTGTACTAAAAATTTAAGTAGTGGTCACTTTGTGAGAGCTGTCTTTGTATGACCTCCTTAAAACACTCCTTCCTGAAGTATACATTCAGCATTGCATTTTTCCTTCAAGGGATAGAACAGAATCAGCATGTTAACCATCACTAAGTCATTGCTCTAATATTGCAGTTATGTATGGGAGGAAACTCACAGTCCATCTGCCAGCACATAAATTCTGAATTGCACCAGCTGCTGCCTCCAGCACCACTGGGTTTTTACTTTCTCTTACTAAGGATGTGTAAACACGCACCACTTCAGGTTGGTATAGTAACTCGTAACCTGTAACAGAGAAATGAAAGAAATGAATTAAATATAACAGCTAATATTAAATGAAATGTAAAAGTTTTCAGGAGCTTCACTTGCCTTTAGCAGGTGTTGTTCGTTTTGGAAACTCAATAACCTCTGCACTGAAATCATCAGATTCTTTCTTTCCTGCAGAACCAAAAAACAACATTTAAGTAAAGGAGAGGTTTCCCAAAGTTCATGAATACAACTGAATGAGGTGCTCTTTTTGCCAGCCTTAAAGATATATGGTGATTTAGAAATGAATGACTGGCCATAAGACTGGCCTGTACTTTATAAATCACTCACCTTTAGAAAACCATTCGTCTACACAGGACCGGTGGAAGAAATAAAGAGAAAGAAGAACTGGAGTCAGTTGCAAAGCTTAACCCAGCCACCACAATTTTATGCCAAAAAAAAGCAGAAACTTTACCACCAAGTACCCACAGCCTGCAGTTAAGCAGCCAAAGCTACATTAGGAATATGTGCAAAATAAAATTATGCAAAAGACTGATTATTACTGATGCACATGCAAATGATAAAGAAAAAAAAAATGTATAGCATTCAACTACAAAATAAACCTGCTACAAAAAATTGAAACAGAACAAGTGCTGGCTTAGCAAAATCTTTGAACTCCAGATGGTGGTGATCCTAATTCGATAGTAGAAATGAAATTTTAACACGGAACTAACAAGTTAACAACAAGGAGGCATGCATTTGTACAAGGCGTTTGATCACCAACATGCCAAAGAATATGCTACATATTAAAAGTAACAATACAGGAAAAAAAAAAGTGCCTAAAGTGTTTGAACTGTTTAAAAAGAATACTGGTTTCAAAAAAAGGGGAAAATAGTGTGTGAAAATAAATTGCACATCCAGTATAAACAAATGACAGCCGATGCCAAATATTTACAAGCTTACCAGGGCAAAATTTAATACCCTAGGTTCTTGTCTATAAGCCGGAAACCAAAAATCATACGAATTTTTAAAATAAAATCTTATCATAGATAAGCCGGACTCATGGATAAGCCGAACGTACTATAACCTATAACTAATAGAAGGGAGGGAGGTCAGTGGTCTCACTCGCACCCATTTAATTTCTTTAAGGGGGGGAGAGAGTGTGAGATATTGGCGCGTCTCTCACTCCCCGCATGGCGCGGTTAGAGCGGCCGGAGCGCGTTCTTTCTGCTCTGGGCGTCGCCGAGTCAACACGCGGTCATTTAAATTGCGATTGTTAAATTTTTGTTTTGTGAAATTTGTTAAAATGGATAATGTTTCTGGTACATGCTTCCTCAGTTGGTTTGCCCAGTTGATTTCATACAAGGGACGCTATTGGCAGATGGCTGAGAAGCTAGATTGCTTACTTTTCTGTCTCTCTTGCGCGGACTATCTGTGATCCTGACGTATGGGGATTGAGCAGGGGGGCTGTTCGCACACCTAGACGATACGGATGCTCGTCTAAAACTGCTGAAAGATTATCTTCACGTTGCTATCTTTTGCTTCCTGAAACGACATGCTGCACAGTGCTTCACATACTTAAAAGCTCGAAGGGCACGTATTGATTTTTGACTGAAAAACAAACTCTCTTTTTCTCTCTCTCTCTCTCTTTGTCTGCTCCTGACGGAGGGGGTGTGAGCTACCGCCTTCAACAGCTTTGTGCCGCGGTGCTTCACATACTTAAAAGCCAAACATTGAGCACAGTTTAAACTTTTGAAAAAGAGACAAATGTTTGTTTGCAGTGTTTGAATAACGTTCCTGTCTCTCTACAACCCCCTGTGTTTCTGCGCAAATCTGTGACCCAAGCATGACAATATAAAAATAACCATATAAACATATGGTTTCTACTTCGCGGATTTTCTTATTTCGCGGGTGGCTCTGGAACGCAACCCCCGCGATGGAGGAGGGATTACTGTATAAACCGGATTTATGTATAAGCCGATATTCTATTTTTTCATTTCCACAACTTTCTTCCTTAGATAAGCCGCGGCTTATAGACAAGAACTTAGGGTAATTTAAAATAAAATTACACATATATGCTCTCTGTATAGGTTTTTAGATAAGGAGCAGAAAATCTTGGAATTAAAGTGTCCACAAGCTAGAAAGTTTTTCAAAAGTTATAATATCCAAGTTTTAGGATGATTTTGCTCAGATTTTAAAGTTCCACAGATTAAATATTCTTGTTAAATATTCATTTACAGCAATATAAATTAATCTGAGCAGATTATAAAGTATTTCATAATTAGCAGTATATAACTTATTATTAGTTCATACAGTGTTTATCAGAGTATTTGCTATTCTTTGTCTTTAATCCTTGTCCAAGTAGTAGTGAAAGTATTCTATTTAAGGAAAAAGGTTCAATGCAAGTGTCAAACATTTTTCAATAATTAAAAACATACTAAAAAAAATTGTCTGGGGCATTTAAGGATCACTTGATATAACTTAATACATTTCAAATGACCTTTCATGTATAATCAGAATCTGGTTTTAACATTAAATTTTAGTCTTCATGTTCAAAAACAAGTAACCTTCTAAAACTACTTTAAAAATTATAGATTTTTTTTGTATTTCATACAAATGTGCCAGGTAAATTGTTAAATTTGCATCTAGTGTTGATAAAGTGGTCAAACAAATTGGACAACCAATATTATATGCAAACATCATCAATTAGCAGGATTTAGACATGGAAAATAGGTCCACTTTCAAAGAGATGGCAGTATATAGGACCTTAAATCTTTTATCCAATGAAGAAAAATGTCAAAGCTATTTCTGTTTATAAATTTTGACCTACTACACACTTAAATGTTCAAAATGCTTAAAAGAAGAAATTACTACATCACAGAGAAAAAATACTGTTTTAAAATGTTAAATGACAACACTGCTGGTGATGATTTTAAAAAACAAATCCACTAAAACACTTCAGGCAATAAAACCCAAATATCTGGTAATGGAGAAAAATGATGTCTATAGCCCCTACTGCACCAACACATTTGCAAATAAATGAAACTCTTTGAATGGGAGATTTAAAATGTTAAGTTTGAGGTGCAAGATACTTTGGCTTTATCTGGTTATTATAGCCTCTCATGGAATGGATGAGGATAAAAGCTGACTTAACTGGAAAAAGACCATGCTACTAACTAAAACTGGTTACTTCAATTGAACCATACAAAACTATTTGCATTAATTTAGAACAATAGTGCACTATCAAGAGTAAAGTCAAGGTTTACAACATTGAAAATAAATTTGTTTCTCTAGCTAGCCTAAATGATTGTTATTTATTGGTAATATATGCAGTGGGCTGGCGCCCTGCCTGGGGTTTGTTTCCTGCCTTGCGCCGTGTTGGCTGGGATTGGCTCCAGCAGACCCCCCGTGACCCTGTAGTTAGGATATAGTGGGTTGGATAATGGATGGATGGATGGTAATATTATAAATTTAGATAGAGATTTTTGAGAAAAATGTTTACAAGATAAAAAATATTCATGTTTATAGACAGAGGGTCTGTGTGATTAACATTAAACAGACATTGTAGAAAAATAAATTTGTACCAAGATGTCAATTATGCAATACACACTTCACATTTAAAAGAAATCTCAAACTGTAAGCAATTAGCTGGTCTACAGGAACCTATTGTTAACTATGCCAAGGTGGTTAACTTACCATACACCTTAAGCACCTTAGCTTAGTTTCATAATGGCAAGAAATGCTACAATGTTTATTGGTTTTATTTCAGCTCCTACTAGTCTAAAATTCAGAACAAAAAGCAACTGAAGCTTTTATAGGTACCTCAAAAAAGGGTAAGCTACCAAAAACGAGATACATTGATTGCACCCAAATCCCAAACAACTAATACCTTTAAGGTGATATTAAGATCATCCATATAAATGGCAAAGATATTAACAATATGGAAATTACATTAAATCTGAATTACCTTTACCCTTCTTGCTGCCAAAACAGCTGGCTTTTTGTGTCCCATTGGTAGTAGCATTATGGTTGACCTGGGGATTATTTTCTTGAAATTTTTCACAACCTGGGACCTCTTTGTGGACTTGGTAAGAAAGGTTCCTTAAAAGGCAGACACAGTTTTCCACAAGCTTTAAAAAAAAAAAAAATATAGATATATATATATATATCCCAAAAGTCTGGTAAGCAGCAGATCCAAGGAGCTTGATAAGAAAAGTTTGTGTTCCAAATTCATTACACAAGTGATGTTAAAAATAAAAGCTGTATTATCTTAGGTACAAGGCCAATAATACAATAGTCCAGAGTGTCAATCATAACAGAGGAAACATAGTACCTTACAATCAACATCCTTGCGATCAATCTGCAACTGGACAATATGCACGAGGGCATCCACAAGACCACTACACTCTCGAAGTTTTCTACGAGCCTCACTGCGTTCGGAGCTCACATTTCTGTTAGACAAATAAATTAAGTTTTTTCTCCCTCTTGATCTTTAAGGGTATCTGAAAACAATCACAATAAATTATCCTTTTGAAGCATACCTTAAGCAGCCAGCAGTATTGGTCAATGATGTCTCCCATTCTATGTGCCTAGGTTTTGAGTCTTCATTCTGCTCATTCTCCCAGCCAGAATGTGGTACCATTACTTCATCAGACAGTGCGTGTAGAGCATGGTCCACGATTTCCATCTTGACAGAATCATGAGAAGATAAATTCCACAAGGTGCCTAATACACAAACAGAGTCTTAAGTATGACCAGGGTAGACAGGGAAGCATAAAGACAGTCAGATTGTGATTCAGGCTCTATTAAATAACCCATCAGCACTGTACCAGTCCATTTCTGCAGTAAGACAAAGATGGGACAATTACTTTTATACCAGAAGGATGAGAACTTTTCCTGCTGTTTGAATACAAAAAATTATGCAATGATGCACAAAAGTAAAAAAATACACACACCCATCAATGAACATTAATGCAAAGTTAAATTGTTCCAGTCCCTACAGTTAACATATTTAATACTGTGCTGCCACTTGTGACATAAAACGGTATCACAAACTTTACAAATACATTACCATATGAACAGTTTATGAAAATACACACATTACCTTTACATACAGTATATTCTATTTGTAGATGACATTTATTGAAAGCTACACGTTTGTTTCCAACTATTCAAATACAGCAATACCAGCATTGTCTGATCAACTGCAGTGCTGCAATAAATATGGACCAAAGTAGGACATATATTTTTTTCACACATTAGTCTCCGACTCAAATGCATCTTGGGTTATCAATCACTGAAGCATGTTGATGCAACCCTTCACAAAGTACACAGAATTGAATTTGCCCCAATTCTTCATGCCTTCTGTTAAAACCTTATCCAGATTTGTATTTCACCCTTTTTCCTTTCAGCCTTTTTCTCTCTCATCAAAACCTTACTCTGGCTTTTTTACCACTATTTGCTCTAAAACTTACCTCTCGTTGATGTTTCCCTTTATTTTATCTAAAAGCAGCTGTACAGGGAACTCCTAACACTCTATTCTGACTATGTACAGCTCAAAGAGAGAATGCCAGGCTAAATGCCAGAGTGAAGAGCTTTGTGAAAACCAAGGTGGTTGTAGTTTAACCTTTTAACACTAGTTTATTTTTAATATTACTTCTCATTTTACATTTAGTTTTAGTTAAGTTAAAATATGACAAAAGCTAAGTTTTAGTAATTATGGTAAGGTTAAAGCGATGTTATGAAAGTTAGCTTCGTGTCAAATCGAGAAGACTTAAGTTTAATGTCAGTAGAACCCTACATACAGTGTATCCGGAAAGTATTCACAGCGCATCACTTTTTCCACATTTTGTTATGTTACAGCCTTATTCCAAAATGGATTCAATTCATTTTTTTCCTCAGAATTCTACAAACAACACCCCATAATGACAACGTGAAAAAGGTTTGAGATTTTTGCAAATTTATTAAAGATAAAAAAAATTCAGAAAGCACAAGTATTCATAGCCTTTGCCATGAAGCTCAAAATTGAGCTCAGGTGCATCCTGTTTCCCCTGATCATCCTTGAGATGTTTCTGCAGCTTCATTGGAGTCCACCTGTGGTAAATTCAGTTGACTGGACAGGATTTGGAAAGGCACACACCTGTCCATATAAGGTCCCACAGTTGACAGTTCATGTCAGAGCACAAACCAAGCATGAAGTCAAAGGAATTGTCTGTAGACCTCCGAGACAGGATTGTCTCGAGGCACAAATCTGGGGAAGGTTACAGAAAAATTTCTGCTGCTTTGAAGGTCCCAATGAGCACAGTGGCCTCCATCATCCGTAAGTGGAAGAAGTTCGAAACCACCAGGACTCTTCCTAGAGCTGGCCAGCCATCTAAACTGAGCGATCGGGGGAGAAGGGCCTTAGTCAGGGAGGTGACCAAGAACCCGATGGTCACTTTGTCAGAGCTCCAGATGTCCTCTGTGGAGAGAGGAGAACCTTCCAGAAGGACAACAATCTCTGCAGCAATCCACCAATCAGGCCTGTATGGTAGAGTGGCCAGACGGAAGCCACTCCTTAGTATAAAGGCACATGGCAGCCCGCCTGGAGTTTGCCAAAAGGCACCTGAAGGACTCTCAGACCATGAGAAAGAAAATTCTCTGGTCTGATGAGACAAAGATTGAACTCAATGGTGTGAATGCCAGGCGTCATATATGGAGGAAACCAGGCAGCGCTCATCACCAGGCCAATACCATCCCTACAGTGAAGCATGGTGGTGGCAGCATCATGCTGTGGGGATGTTTTTCAGCGTCAGGAACTGGGAGACTAGTCAGGATAAAGGGAAAGATGACTGCAGCAATGTAGAGAGACATCCTGGATGAAAACCTGCTCCAGAGCGCTCTTGACCTCAGACTGGGGCGACGGTTCATCTTTCAGCAGGACAACGACCCTAAGCACACAGCCAAGATATCAAAGGAGTGGCTTCAGGACAACTCTGTGAATGTCCTTGAGTGGCTCAGTCAAAGCCCAGACTTGAATCTGATTGAACATCTCTGGAGAGATCTTAAAATGGCTGTACACTGATGCTTCCCATCCAACCTGATGGAGCTTGAGAGGTGCTGCAAAGAGGAATGGGCGAAACTGGCCAAGGATAGGTGTGCCAAGCTTGTGGCATCATATTCAAAAAGACTTGAGGCTGTAATTGCTGCCAAAGGTGCACTGACAAAGTATTGAGCAAAGGCTGTGAATACTTATGTACACGTGATTTCTCAGTTTTTTTATTTTTAATAAATTTGCAAAAACCTCAAGTAAACTTTTTTCACGTTGTCATTATGGGGTGTTGTGTGTAGGATTCTGAGGAAACAAAATGAATTTAACTCTTTTAGGGCTAATTTTTTTTTTGTTTCTTTTCTCCCAGGGCTGAATATTTTTCCAAAAACTAACATTTTTTTAAAAAAAGAACACAAAGCAATTGTTTAACATATCAAATCAACAAAAAATATTTACTTTTGACAAATGTTATTGTCTTGCATGTTGTATGAGCCTGAATTCTCTATGATTTCACATACATTTTACACAGCAAAGTCTGATCTCGCTCAAAGCAGCCAATTTCAGTCATTGCCACATTGCACTCCTTACAATATGTGTTGTTTTGATGCCTACTTTTCAATTGTCTGTTGCTGCACTTTCTCACATATATTGTTAGTGTGTACTGTAGAGAGACAAGTCACCCATTTGCCATCGTGCCATGCCACTGCCACCAAGTTTTCTGCCTGCATGAAAACCGTATTGTCACCTCTTTTCATCTTCTGAAACTTTATGAACTTTATGTATGGCATTATAGCCTGGCTCACCCCATGGGATTTGCTTCTGTTTATTACAGAAGTGAATAAAACTTTGCAGCAGCACGTACCTAAGCAACCAGGGGACAAAACACGTTTGGACCAATGCTCCCTGAAGTTATATCACCAGTTCTGTCCCATCTCTATTTGTAATGCCACAGCGCGCTTCACCTCGTCTTTCGTTGTGGGTTTCCACTTTGAAAAACGAGAATGCGATGCAAACGCAGCCCGCGATTCAAAAAAAATCTCTGCCTACCTGTTTGTCTCGTCTGACAGTAGCTGAAAAGCAGCATCAGGAGAGAGCAGCCTGAAGTACAGCAGCTGGTGATCTGTCGTGTCCAAAAGCAAGCCATGCCGTCTTGTAAACTCCGGTAGCCAGATCGGCTCTCAACGGATCAATGTCTGTGTATTTATCCCATGCGAACCTTGCCGTAGATGCATCGGCTGCGCGAAGGCACTCAACTGGCAGCAAATCCGCTCGCGCGGCATCGGCTGGTGTCTGATCAGCTGATGCCTGCTTCTAACTCTCTTGCTCAATCTCCTGATCACTGCCAATAAAGTCCGATTCTGAAAAATCAAGAGTCCGACTCCGCGGTAATGCGCAAAACAACGTCTGCCAAGTGTTTTCTTTTCTGCACTTGCTTCGCTGCCTTTTCACATGTCGGTGCCATCTTGCCTTTGTTTACATTTCGCAACTCACGCACACGCAATGTTTATTTGCCGAGTCAACGAGTCTAGCATTCCTCCAAGCACAGAGGGAATGCCTGTGACGTGACAGTGAGATTTGTCGCCATTAACAGCTGATTGTCGCCCTTTATCCCTGGATGTCAACATTCGCCTTCAATCCCTCCTGTCGACAAAAGTCGACATCCGCCCTAAAAGAGTTAATCCATTTTGGAATAAGGCTGTAACATAAAATGTGGAAAAAGTGATGCGCTGTGAATACTTTCCGGATGCACTGTATGTCCTGTTAAAACTTAACAAAACCCAGATACTGAACAATTTATGATTATATTTTGTGATTACTTTTGCAGAACAAACTGCACTTTTACCTGAAGATCACCAATCCAAATTTAAGCAAATACTTCTTTCTCCAATGCATCCCACCATAACACCAACACAAAACAAAGCCCGATTGTTCATGTGTTTCAGTTTTTTTTTTTTTTTTTTTCCTTTGTCCAGAAACATGTTGCAGGTTCATTTGTGATGGATATGAAGGTGAGCTTCAAAGTTTGCTGGGTTTTCACTCTTAATCTGTATGGCACACGCCCAGCTCTAACATCTATTGTCTTTTCAATGTAATATTCTAAACATTTCCATACAGCACTCTGAGGTTTTCTTCTAGCCATGTTGATCGCTGATGCTGTTTTAGTCATGGAAAGTATATATACTGAATTTCACCACCTACAGGGAAGGCCTGGAATTTTGTGAAAAAATGCAAAAATGGAATCTACAGTGTTCTTAGAGGAACAATCATGAAAACTGAAAATATTTTTCTAGTTATTCTTGTCAGGTACTATAATTTCAAATTTTGGATTTTTCATTTTGGTTTTGTAAATTATCAGTTTACAAAATGTTTTCATTAATAATTTTAATCTTCATTTTCATTTTAGTTTACCAAAATAATTGTGGCAATAAAAATAAAACACACACATTACCCCATTCAAAAAAGTGACCTTAATGTGAGCCGCACACTATCGCCCTGCTTTACAAACACTAAAATAGCTATTGCATTACCTGTGATGCAGTCTGTCAGATCCTGGTCCCTTGCTTTGCGCAATAGCCTTACTAATGCTGGAACACCATCACAGTTTTTGATTGCCACTTTGTTATCTCCATCATTGCCAAAGGAAATATTTTTAAGTGCACCACAAGCACTGTAATGTACATCCTTTTTTGGATTATCAAGGAGACTGACAAGGGCAGGTATACCTTTCAATCGTCTCACATCAGACTTCACCTGCCAAGAAATCACACAGTAAACTTGCAAGTTTGGTTATAGACAAAACCAGAAGTAATATTACATAAAAATGTAACTGAATACAACAATGGATATTTGGGACCTCCGGTCTCTAAACCTGCCACAGGAGCTTTAAAGATATACAAAACAGAAAAGACAGTTACACTTTCTTGAGCTTTCCCTTTGCTCAATTACGGGAGAACCAGACTACAACTGTACAGTTGATGTCATTTAATGCAACTACTCTCCTCATGCATGTATACACTACAAAACGACTTAACAAATGAACTGCTTAAGACAGCACTAAAGGTGTTTAAGAAGCACAAAAAGGCATAATCCCAAGGGCTTGCATTCAGTACTATGAATATAAGTTAAAGCCATAAATAGCCAAGGCACCTACCTTATCATTACGGAATGTTAGGTGCTGGAGGAATGCTGCAGCATTAGATTTCACTGGATCTAGGCGATAATTCAGCATTGCAACGACTTCAGGAAGCTCTGGTTGCCTCCACTGAACAGGAGGGCCTTTTCGAAGTGTACTGTCCAGACTAGCCATGCTGCCGCGCTCTGCCTGGGCTAAAGGTGCAGGCCAGTAATAAGGATCCCCTCCACTCATATCTCCATCAAGTGTGTCTTCATAACTCCTGGAAGACAAGAGAAATTCATGTGACAGTCTGCTAAGGAGGTACACTCAAAACAAATCCAACTCCAACTTAATTTATTCAGCATAAAGCAAACCACCACATGGTAAAAAGCTCTAAGGTGCCAAGACCATAACCCTACACTAACGATGAAAACAAAGCATACACATTTGAAATTAATATTTGGCTAACATATCTGATACATACAGTATCTGTAGCTTGCTTTGCTCTTTGGTAGAATTCTGATGAAATTAAGAAAGCTGTATTATTTCCTTCTATTGGCAGCAAGTTAACATGATGGGTAGGCTTCAAACCCACTGTGGAGTCTGCACATTCTCCACTTCCATGCATGGGCTTTCCTTGAACATTGCTGTGCTGGTTAGAATGATTGACTTCTATAAACTGGCCCTTTGTGAATGTTGTGTGCATGAGTGTGTCCTGCAATGGACTGGAACCTTATCCCATTTATAGACTATTCAGGTTCCAGGTTTTTTGTGTAATTACATTCTACTTTGAACGTGGCTTGCAGATTCCAAGACAAAAAAAAGCAGGTAAAAAATTACAGAGCTTCAACTCTACTATTGTGGAAGATGAATGAGACATGAAACATCTACATTCAGTATGTTTAAAATACAAATTGCTTTAGTAATAGGACTTATTCCACAAAACTATTTTGGTGTGCCTGTTCCACAATATGGACTAAAAACTGCTTTAAATCTTATTACTGTGAAGGTGGCACATCACATACGCTGTTCTTATTTGTTGTTAAAACACACACACTTCTTTATATATACAGTGCATCCGGAAAGTATTCACAGCACATCACTTTTTCCACATTTTATTATGTTACAGCCTTATTCCAAAATGAATTAAATTCATTTTTTTCCTCAGAATTCTATACACAATACCCCATAATGACAATGTGAAAAAAGTTTGAGATTTTGGCAAATTTATTAAAAATAAAAAAATTGAGAAAGCACATGTACATAAGTATTCATAGCCTTTGCCATGAAGCTCAAAATTGAGCTCAGGTGCATCCTGTTTCCCCTGATCATCCTTGAGATGTTTCTGCAGCCTAATTGGAGTCCACCTGTGGTAAATTCAGGTGATTGGACATGATTTGAAAAGGCACACACCTGTCTATATAAGGTCCCACTGTTGACAGTTCATGTCAGAGCACAAACCAACATGAAGTCAAAGGAATTGTCTGTAGACCTCCGAGACAGGATTGTCTCGAGGCACAAACCTGGGGAAGGTAACAGAAAAATTTCTGCTGCTTTGAAGGTCCCAATGAGCACAGTGGCCTCCATCATCCGTAAGTGGAAGAAGTTCGAAACCACCAGGACTCTTCCTAGAGCTGGCCGGCCACCTAAACTGAGCGATCAGGGGAAAAGGGTCTTAGTCAGGGAGGTGACCAAGAACCCGATGGTCACTCTGTCAGAGCTCCAGAGGTCCTCTGTGGAGAGAGGAGAACCTTCCAGAAGGACAACCATATAGTCTGTTATACCTGCATTTTTATTACTCTTTAATTTAATATTGTTTTTGTATCAGTATGCTGCTGCTAGAGTATGTGAATTTCCCCTTGGGATTAATAAAGTATCTATCTATCTCTGCAGCAATCCACCAATCAGGCCTGTATGGTAGAGTGGCCAGACGGAAGCCACTCCTTAGTAAAAGGCACATGGCAGCCCACCTGGAGTTTGCCGAAAGGCACCTGAAGGACTCTCAGACCATGAGAAAGAAAATTCTCTGGTCTGATGAGACAAAGATTGAACTCTTTGGTGTGAATGCCAGGCGTAACGTTTGGAGGAAACCAGGCGCCGCTCATCTCCAGGCCAATACCATCCCTACAGTGAAGCATGGTGGTGGCAGCTTTATGCTGTGGGGATGTTTTTCAGCGGCAGGAACTGGGAGACTAGTCAGGATCAAGGGAAAGATGACTGCAGCAATGTACAGACATATCCTGGATGAAAACTTGCTCCAGAGCGCTCTTGACCTCAGACTGGGGCGACGGTTCATCTTTCAGCAGGACAACGATCCTAAGCACACAGCCAAGATATCAAAGGAGTGGAATCAGGACAACTCTGTGAATGTCCTTGAGTGGCCCAGCCAGAGCCCAGATTTGAATCTGATTGAACATCTCTGGAGAGATGTTAAAATGGCTGCGCACCGACGCTTCCCATCCAACCTGATGGAGCTTGTGAGGTGCTGCAAAGAGGAATGGGCGAAACTGGCCAAGGATAGGTGTGCCAAGCTTGTGGCATCATATTCAAAAAGACTTGAGGCTGTAATTGCTGCCAAAGGTGCATCGACAAAGTATTGAGCAAAGGCTATGAATACTTGTGTACATGTGATTTCTCAGTTTTTTTTATTTTTAATTTGCAAAAACCTCAAACTTTTTTCACATTGTCATTATGGGGTGTTGTGTGTAGAATTCGGAGGGAAAAAAAACTTAATCCATTTTGGAATGAGGCTGTAACATAACTAAATGTGGAAAAAGTGATGCGCTGTGAATACTTTCCAGAAGCACTGTATGTTAGTTACCTCATATTTTGTAGTGATGGCCAAGAAAAACTTTAAATCTTATGTTCTCATGCAGAATGGAAATTAAAAGTTTAACACAATGCAAGTCTCTGATGTGACCTGTGTTGGACAACAAACAATATTAAAACCTAAAGCAAAAAAATCACTATTCGTGTCATACCAACCACATATCTAATCATGTGCTTAAAATGTCCCAAACATATGAATTTAATATTGTTAAATAGTTTACGTCCAGAACATGCTCTTATGAACTAAAATACAGTGTAGTCAGATACGAATGAGTGTTTAATTGTAGTCCCACCACCTGAAAGTTACATTTTCATTCTTTTCCACAACTGGAGTACCTCTAAATTATCAGCAGACTATGAAACTGCCCAGGTGAATTGATCTTGAGCTTGTTGAAACATCTTGGATATGTACAAATCTACTCTATACTTTTTACCTTTGTACATCTTTCACATTATATTACTTATTACGTAATGTTAGCCAATGAATAAGCCATTATACTGGGCTAGACTCTTGAACAATGAATTGGGGGTTTGGGCAGGTGTTCAATTTAAATGCTCGGGCACATCTGACCATATTATGTTTTAGTTCACGAGAGTGTTTGTAGGAAGTTCAGTAACATTTCAGGTGAATACATGTGTTTGGGATGTTGTGAACATATGACTGGATGACTTCATATGTTGATATTAATACCATGAGCTTTTTTTCATGGACATTTTGGTATTTGTTATCCAACAATGGTCGCCATCTTCTTATATAATATGCTACCGTGGCTGTCCAGGATTTTAAATCACCTGTAGCTCTCAAACCGTTTGACCTATTGACCTGAAATTTGGTAAACATATACTATGTGACTCCTACTATACACTTTCGGGGTGGTGATTGACCTCCAAGGTTATTCCTCTTTTTTATTTTATGGTAGAATCAACTCTTGGCAGCGGCCAGCAGGGTGGCCGTGCGGCGCATGCGTACGGGCGTCGTTCTCGTCCCTACCACCTTCGCTGTCACTTCCCCTACCCCTTCATATCTTAAATCATTTTTGAGGCAGATTGAAGACTTAAGTGCCAGCTTAAATAAAAAAAATAAAGAAAACGTATTAAGTAATTGCAACACAAACACTGACTTAATCAGTTTTAATGTGAAAAGATGCCGATGGAAGAAGACAAGAAGCGGGCTGCTAGGGCGGAGAAAAGAGCAGCTGCTCAGGAAGCATCAACCTCTGAGCAAACGAATGCTAAACGTACAGAGACCGTAGGAAAACTATGAATGCTCAAGTGAAGTGTAGTGTGCCGTTACTGGTAGAACTATATTGCATCAGAAACTTACTCTGTTCAGCATAAACACATGGGATTAAAAATTTCTGCTGGTTGTCACTAAATACAGGGTTTGATTGGGGGGGGGGGGGGGGGGGGGTCTGGTTAAGTAAACAAAAAAAAAATTTGGGTGTAATATTTGAAGTTACACCTTGTTCATTATAAAACCTTTGCATGCCTGCAGTTTTTGAGTATTTTTAATTTCAGTACTAGGTGTAGCAAATACTTGGCAAATCACAAGGAAAGCATCATAGTATAGACAAGATTTTTGGGGTTTAGTAATGTTGAATAAAAGTCAGTTTATTTAATTATGCAATCAAAAATTGTCACTTGTTGCTTGCTCGTAATATGGTACACTCTTCAGTGCTGATGCAAAATAGCGGGAGGAAGTGAATAAAAGCCAAACCCTATATGGGGCCCATATAAGACCAACTTAACAAGTGCCTACTTAGTTTAAAAAAAAAAAAAAAAAAAAAACTACTCTTTTTATCTGCCACTTGTGTGTGTATATACTGTATCTATCTATCTTAACTACAATACAGTTTACAGGGCCATGTCTCCGGCCTTTTACATTCTCCATCCATGAAAGAGAAGAGCACCCAAAGTCAAAATTTGGTTCTGTGGGTGCACTTCTATGTGCATGGGATCAAATGCTACACTGACCAGATCACAAACATTTACAGTATGATCATGGATTTTGTTGCAGTGTATGATAAAGCCAGAGAAAGAAAGCAAAATATGTTTTTCACCTCCAAGCAATGGGAACGAGGCTATTCCTTGCTTACATTTCATTTCTATTACTTTACAAGTTATTACCATTCCTTTTCACCCCAGCTTATTGCCTGCCTCAGATTTCAAACCAATATGAATGCATCAAATGACACTGTCATGACATTATGGTCACCAATTTTTTTTCATACCTGTTATAAAAAATAAGATTGTAGTGGAGGTACTGTTACTATAAAACATTTTAGTTTTTCTGGATAGTAACAAACGTTACTGTCTTGCATGTTATATGAGCCTGCACATTCCGATCGATTTCACATAAATATCACATACATTTTACATATCAAAGTCCTGCTAAGTCTGATCTCGCTCAAAACAGCCAATTGCAGTTATTGCCACATTGCACTCCTTACAATGTGTTGCTTTGGTGCCTACTTTTCAGTTGTCTGTTGCTACACTTTCTCACATATAATTGTGTGTACTGTAGAGAGACAAGTCACCCGTTTGCCATCGTGCCATGCCGCCAAGTTTTCTGCCCGCATGAAAACTGTATTGTCACCTCTTTTCATCTTCAGCCTGTCTGGCTTCAACTGTGAAGCCATGTGTCTCCTGTTCACCCTCACTGTGCCACAAGCTCCAATTCCTCTGCTCTGTAGCTCCATGAACAATTCTGGGCATGTATAAAAATTGTCCAAATGTACACAACATGACCCAAATGTTCATAGCCCTGAAGCAGCTCCAGCACAACCTAACTTGTCAAGGGACAGTTCTCTTTGAAAGAAATACTTTCCTGTATATGTAATTACTTTCAGGCAGAAACCAGTGTTTGCTTCTTCCAGTACAAAATCCTTTATGCCATACTTTGTGGGCTTGTCTGGCATATATTTGCAGAAAAAAAGGCGTCCCTTTTATTTTATCATAGATTCATGGCCAGGCTGATAAAATTGTTTCTATGTTGGTTCCACAATGTCAAGCAGGGGCTGAACTTTATGCATGGCGTTATAGCCTGGCTCACCCCTTGGGATTTGCTTGTTTATTACAGAAGTGAATAAAACTTTGCAGCATCACGTACCTATTATCGCGCTGCATAACCTGTCCAAAGCCACCAGGGGACAAAGCACGTTTGGACCAATGCTCCCTGAAGTTATAATCACCAGTTCTGTTCCATCTCTATTTGTAATGCCACAACGCCCTTCATCTCATCTTTTGTTGTGGGTTTCCACTTTGAAAAACGAGAATGTGATGCAAGCGCAGCCCGCGATTCAAAAAATTTCTCTGCCTACCGGTTTGTCTCGTCTGACAGCAGCATCAGGAGAGAGCAGCCTGAATTAGTCCAGTAGCTGGTGATCGGTCGTGTCCAACAGCGAGCCTTGTGAAGTCCAGTAGCCAGTTCAGCTCCCACGGATCAATGTCTGTGTATTCCTCTCACGCGAACCTTGCCGTAGATGCATCGGCTGCGCAAATGCGCTCAGCTGGTGCGGCATCGGCTGGTGTCCGATCAGCTGATGCTGGCTTCTCACTCTCTCGCTCGATTTCCTGATCACTGTCAATAAAATCCGATTCTGAAAAATCAGAGTCGGACTCCCGATAATGCGCAAAACATCGTCTGCCGAGTGTTTTCTGCACTCACTTCGCTCCCTTGTGACATGTCGATGCCATCTTGCGTGTGCGTGAGTTGCGAAATGTAAACAAAGGCAAGGATTAGTTGCCAAGTCAAGGAGTCTAGCATTCTTCCAAGCACAGAGGGAATGCCTGTGACGTGACTGAGTTTTGTCGCCACTAACAGCTGATTGTCGCCCTCTATCCCTGGATGTCGACTTTTGTCGACATTCGCCCTCAACCCCTCCTGTCGACATCCGCCCTAGAAGAGGATTTCTCTTAGATTGATAGCTTATTGAATGTTTTGTACTCTGAGTTAGTTGCATTTTACTTAATTGCTTACATTTTTGAAATCCAAAGCCCAAGTTATGTTTTCCATCATTCAAAATCAAACATTTTAAAAGTATTGTACTTTGTTTATTCTGAACAGAGAATACCTTATTTACTACAAGGATCGGCCCTGACCCTGAAAGTTTAAACAGAACCATTATTAATTACATTTGTATACCAGTTTTCTATCCTCCTCAAAAGCACTTTACTAACACAGTAGGAACCACTTCAACCACTGCTGAAGGACAGCATTCCACCTGGATTATATAATGGCAGCCATGTTTGTTCCAGAACGCTCACCACAAACTAGCCATTACGTGGTAAAAGGGTGAGCGAGGAAGCCAATTGTAAACATGGGATACTTAGAGGGGCAGAATGAACAAGGTCATTGGGGCAATTTAGCCAGAACATCTTGGGACACTGTACTCTTTTTTTCAAAGGATGATCGGGGATCTTTTGTGACAACAGGGAGTCGTTACCTTTGTTTAAGTTTCATTGAAAGGATGGCACCATTTTCTCAGCAGTGTCCCCCATCAGCACACTGGAACATTGAGATTCAAAGATTTGAGATTCTTTTCTGAGGAAGGCCCTGCATACAGAACTCAACATCTTAACAACTAAAGAAACTTAACAACTTATTTATAAGTCAAGACATCATTACTATGAACATGGAGAGAAAGCTAATAAGTTTTTAGCTCAACAAATTCACAAACAAGTTCGCAATGCAATACCAGTAATCAACACGAATGGAGAAGAAATCATTGACCATAAAAATATAATGCACGCATTTAGAGATTATTATAAATCCTTATATTCTACTGAGCTCAAAGAAGACAACACACAATCTAATGCATTTCTGGATACATTACAGACACCACAAATAGATGCTTTAAGTGCTGAGGAACTGGATAAACCTCGGATGCTAACAGAATTACTAGATGCTATAAAGTCACTTCAAAGCGGGAAATCAGCAGGCCCTGATGGTTACCCCGTAGAATTTTATAAGAAATTCTCCACTCAGCTAGCTCCCCTCTTATTAGCAACATTTACAGAAGCTAGAGACAACCAAATACTACCTCAAACATTTGGTCAAGCATTAATCACCGTCTTTCCTAAACAAAATAAGGACTTGTTATAATTCGTATCATACAGACCAATTTCACTCCTGAATAATGATGTTAAGATACTCTAGCTAGAAGGATGGAGAAAGTGCTGCCCTCGGTAATATCACAGGATTAAACTGGATTTATTAAAGGCCGACACCTATCTTCCAATCTCCGACGCTTTGTTTAATGTTATATATTCACCAGCAAAATCAAACACCCCAGAGATATTACTATCATTAGATGCACAAAAAGAATTGATATGATTAAATGGAACTACCTTTTTACTGCATTGGAGAAATTTGGGTTTGGCCCGAATATTTGTGCATGGATCAAACTACTGTATACAAATCCAGAAGCTTCAGTTTGTATTAACATTTGTTCAGACTAAGCTAGAACGTGGTACCAAGACAAGGATGTCCCTTGTCACCACTGCTGTTTGCAATCACCACTGAACCACTGGCGGTTCACTGTCGAAATTCCTATCAGATAAAAGGGATTATCAGAGAAGGACTGGAACAGAAAATTTCTCTATATGCAGATGATATGGTTTTATATATATCAGACCCAGAAAACACTGTGCCTGCAGTTTTAACAGCACTCACAGAATTTCAAAAGATATCTGGTCTTAGAACTAATCTGAATAAAAGTATACTCTTTCCAGTGAATTCACAAGCATATAATATTAGATTGGACACCCTACCTTTTACCATGGCAGATCAGTTTAAATACCTAGGGGTAAATATCACAACACAAAGCTCTTTATCAACAAAATTCTGCCGTCTGTATTGAAAAAATTAAGCAAGACTTGCACAGATGGTCAACCCTTCATCTCACTCTAGCCGGAAGAATTAACATTGTCAAGATGAATATCCTTCCTAAACTTTTTTTTTTTATTTCAAAACATTCCAATATATATCAATAAATCTTTTTTAAGCAATTAGATTCAACAATAACCTCATTCATTTGGAACTCAAAACACCCACGTATCCGAAGAGCGACCCTACAAAGACCTCAGGCAGAAGGTGGCATGGCTTTACCTAATTTTCGGTTTTATTACTGGGCAGCAAACATACAAGCCATAAAAAACCTGGACACAAAAAAATGCACACACAGGCTTGGTTCGCAATAGAAGTAAAATCCTGTAGTACTTCTTTATACTCCCTGCTCTGCGCTCCAATAAATGCAAATTATCGCAAATATACTAATAACCCAATAGTGCTTTACTCACTTAGAATATGGAACCAACTTGGAAAGCATTTTAAGATGGAAAATCTTATCTGTGGCACCTCTGCAAGAGAACCACCTCTTTCAACCCTCGCAAAGATATCCAGTTTTTAATATCTGGAAAAGTTTTGGGATTAAAATGCTCAGAGATCTTTATATAGACAACATATTTGTATCTTTTGAACAATTACGTTCCAAATTCAACCTCCCAGCTACACAATTCTTTCACTATCTTCAAATTAGAAATTTTGTTAAATAGAAACTGCCAGATTTTCCTCATCTCGTACCCTCCACCATGCTGGAAAAAATACTGCTCAATTTTGAGGAATTAAACACCATTTCCGCATTATATACAATCTTATTAGAGTCCCTACCTTTCAAAGACCCAAGAGGACATTGGGAAGAAGATCTCTTAATCAATTTATCAGAAAAGGAGTGGAAGATAGCAAAGCAGAGA
The DNA here is from genome assembly GCF_900747795.2 of Erpetoichthys calabaricus. Classification (NCBI taxonomy): domain Eukaryota; kingdom Metazoa; phylum Chordata; class Cladistia; order Polypteriformes; family Polypteridae; genus Erpetoichthys; species Erpetoichthys calabaricus. Next base: position 158,815,950 of record NC_041403.2, read on the forward strand.
ATTCACTCGAGCTCCATATGCGCAAAGCATAAAATTATTCAACTAAAAATTATATATCGAGCTCATCTGTCTCGCTTAAAACTGTCGAAAATGTTTCCAGGGCAAGATCCAACCTGCAAACGATGCAACCAAGCTCCTGCCTCACTGGGTCACATGTTTTGGGCCTGTACCAAACTAACATCATTTTGGACCAAAATTTTTAAGTGCCTTTCAGACAGCCTTGGGGTCAAAAGCCCTCCTAACCCATTAACAGCTGTGTTCGGTGTTCTTCCAAACGGACTTGAAGTGGAGAAGGACAAGCAAACGGTGACTGCACTCACTACACTTCTGGCACATAGACTTATTTTGTTAAATTGGAAGAATCCTAACTCTCCTCTGATAAGTCAGTGGGAAACCGATGTTTTATATTATTTAAAACTGGAAAAAATTACAGAATTTTTTAAAAACTTGGCAGGATGTAATCAATATTTTAGAGTAAGAGAAATAACTATTACCACATTTAATTCCCTTTTTTTTTTTTACCTATATATATATTTCTTCCTTTCTTTTGTTTATTGTTGCCTTATTAAAAAGCCCCAAGCAATTCTCCTTTGGCTAAGCTCTCCTTCTCAGGGGTGGGGTTTGATTTGTGTTCAATTTTTTTTTGTGATAAATTGATCTATTTGTATGGAATGATTACAATAAAATTAGATTCTTTTCTGGCTGGTCTCCCATTCAAGTACAGCTGTTAGCTAAATCAAAAAACCTCTAATTCTGTACCTTAGCCGCCTTCGAGGATCAAGTGTGCCTCCTCCTCCACCAGTGCGCCGAGGTCCAGTGGAGTAATCCGGAATTCCTCCTGTGTTCATACCATAGTCTAAATCCTCATAACCCAGGCTCCGCTGATCATCCTCTAGGCCATATGGTTCGGCAATATAACGTTCCGGATGAGGGCGACTGCTTAGTTCCAAATTGCTGCCCATTCGAACTTGAGGCTGGGCTGCATAAAGATCATTCTGTCGACTCGGAGCCCGGTAAGCAGAATCTAGAGTGCGGTAACCATCTGCAGGTCTAAAAAATTTTAATAAAAGGAGAATAGAAATGTTAATACAAAATGAATTGTCAGCAATATACATATAGCTTATGAGAATTGAGAATTAAGTAACTGGTCCTGAAAATTAGGTAGATCAAGGTGCAGAACTAAGATCTTAAAATGCACATGTTATATGTTACAAAAGCACAAGAGCCTTGTTTTCCCTATCTCACACCCGACTCCCTGCCATAACTAACAGCTGCTTCAACTATCAAATCCTGAAGTCACCAGTGACTAATGATTCATGGTAGTTAATACATGCTTTGGGATGCAATATTCCAGAAATGTAATTTTGAAGTTCAGTTTTAACATAGAAGAGACTGCCACCTCCTTTAAAATACAAATACTCTCCCTCCCTGTAATCACTCCATAGCACTTCTACCTAAACTCAGAAGCACTACACTTTGCATTTACTCTCGGTGTACATAAATTGTGGGATCTCTTTCAGTTTGGAGGGCTTTTAGAAGGGCTTCCATCTTTGCAAAAGAATGTGTGTGCAGCACAGCAAGGCAAAAAAAAAAACAAAAAAAACCCCACAAAAACATGTAATCTACTATGCTTCCCTAACACTGGCCAACTTAGATTCAAAACACTTCACAATAAATGAGAGCAGCTGGGAGAAAATCAATACAAGTAAGAGGTTCATGTGCAAACTGCATACAGGGAGGAATCAAATTAGGATCTGACTGCAGCATGCGTCTTACAAAGGGCAGTATTGGAAATTACCTTTAAAAGACATCTCCTTAATTAGGTTGCTCCCAATCCAGGTCAGAATTCAAACTCTTAAACACTTAGGACTCTTTCTCAAGTAGATTCTATTGAATGTTCACCTCTCTTGAACTGATGGAAATAAGACTGCTCTCCTTTTCTCTTACTAGTTTGCTTCTTATGGCTCACATCAACAAATTAAACTAAACAGCAGCCACTGGTAATATATTTCAAGTGGCAGACTTATTATACATGATTCAGATACTATTTCAAAACACACAGACATTACCTTCAAGGCATCAATACAAAAACATCATGACACTTTTGCATGCATAGTGTTTTTGTTTTATGTTTAAATGTTTCCAGGTTTTCCACTAATTTTTAACATACTGGAAAAATTACTTTCTCAAAAACCATACGTTAATAAGAATTTCATTCAGTTTACCAGATTAACCGGTATATCACCCACTGTGTGTGGGAGCACTAATTAAGTGAAGTGCTTACTGACAGTGACAGATCTTGTATGTATAGATGGGCTACACACTGGTGCAAAAAAAAGGAAGATGGTGCAAATTTCTTAACCATGTCAAACATTGACATTTGAATGTTTTAAAATGTGCCCATCTCCAAACAGTACTAAAAAAAAGCTGGCAAAAATTAATATTTACATCATACTACTTTTAATGCCTTATGTAAAATGTGGGACAGTAGGAAAAATTTCAACGGGTTTTAAAACAATCATCCCACATACAATGGAAAAACACCTGGAAGGAGGCCATTCTGCCTCATTCTGGTTTCGGGTGCTTAAAAAAATAAAAAATAAAAAAAATTAAAAAAAATAAAAATAAAAAACCTGTGGCAGACAGCTTGTAACAGTGAATGCATTTGCTTAAAGATGACCTTCCTGGTCATTACTGTTATGTGAACAAGCAAGAGATAATGTTTAACAATTTAACAGTACCAACAAATACAGATTAGAAAATTAAACCATGACTTATAACCATAGATTTTGGCTTTTATTTTTGGTAAAAGCATACAAATGTAAACTTGTGGTCAGGGACTTTCTGCTAATTGAAGGCTGGCTTTTAACTTTGTTTACTATTCCAACTAAAGCAAGAAAAATTCTTTACAGAAAAGCAGGTCAGGATTACTGGACAACCATAAAAATTAGAATTCTGGACAACCACAAAAATTAGAATTCTTAACACCTTTCCCTGTGGAGCCGCTTTTATTAACTGCGTGTTTAAGAGAACAGCAGACAGAAAAGAAAAATACGCATATGAGTTGAAAAAGGAAGGAGTAATAGGATTAAGACCAAACCGAAACACATACAGGAACCGAAAAATGTCAGGTGAAATGGATGGACAAAATGTCAAGTGAAACGGATGGACTAGACAGCATAAAACCTCAAAAAAAAAAAAAAAAAAAAATCCTCTATACTACCATTGTCCTGTTTATCAGTAATATTCAAGTTGATTAAACATTACACAAATCAAGATGATTTTTGGCTAAGAAACACTTAAATCTACACCAAGCCAATAAAAAGTAAAAAATTAAAGTAAGAAATTTGCAATTTGAGAAAAAAATTCATATCATTCACAAACACTATATCCGACAGTAAACTGTTTCAGCACCCTTAATTTGCAAAGTTAAAATTGTTACATAGAAGTTCTGCATTAAAAGAAAGAACTCACCTGTATCGCTCATCCATGCGGGTTACACGGGACAAACTGGCATACGCATCAGGTGCTGGTGGTCCAGGTCTATAGCCAAGATCATCATAGTTTCGCTGGTAGCTACCTGTGTCGGCATAGTGATAATTTCGAGGCACAGTGGATGTCCCTGGAGGTCCCATGTACATTTCATTGCTTGGCACTACTCCTCTTCCACCTTGATACATACGGTCAAGAGTAGCTGAGTAGTTGTTGCTGCCCTGAACTGAGCCATCCACAGACAACGAATCTGACATTGATGGAATGACTGTTCTTGTGGTCACTGTCTTCACCACCTTCTTCACCTGTATAACAGAACAATTTGAGTATTAAAAATGATTCCTACAAACTACAAAAAAAAAAAAAAAACCCTGAAAAGTACACCTTTTTAAAAAGACATTTGACTTGCTGCTAACCTTAAATATTAAAAATCACGGTCTCAGGCCCCATTTACATTGGGGAAGGGAACTAACTTTAGCCAAGAAAAGTCATAATAAATATGCACAGATAAAAGATTACGAGGGTCACTGCACAGTCAAGTCAGCAATTTTCTTATTTGCAAATTTATTACAAACTCCAGATACAAGAATATAGGCATAATTTCTCCATATATTATAAATACTAGCGATAACAATTAACCACTGATTGATTTGCCTAAGACTTAAAACCAAGTTATCTTACTGATTATACAATATAAATATGCATTGGGAAACTGAAGTGCCTTTCTGGACTGTCATGCCTACTAGACATATTTTCAAACATGTTAATTTAAAATGACTTGCAGTTTTTAGGCTACATAGCAGTTTGTTTTATATCCAAAAGTAGAACAGAAGTGTGCAATATGCAGCTCGATTTATGCGCTTTTTAGGCATAAAGGGTTACAAAGTTCACCGTAAACTATGTAATCTGCTAAAATACAAAAGCAGCACATCCTGAACAAAAAGCAAAAAAATACAAAGCAAGCATGCCACTTGCAAGGTTCGAATGAAATGGATATCATAAAGCATGTGTTTAGAATTACAAAAAACATTTTACCAACAAGTGTGATTGAAGGCAAAGGCATTTGGAGGATAACCCAATTACTTTGAGCACCTGGAGGCACTATTATCTCTGCACAGAAAACCCAATTTAAGATGCAAGAGGAGCTGAACACCAAGTTAGCCACTGCCAATAAATAATGTGCCTTCTTGTGCTAGGGGAATTTTTGGAGTTATCACTTTTGATGTCTTTCTATTCCACTTTGTTTCATTCAAATGAATTGCATTTTAGACACTTGATTTGCCACTCTTTATACCAGGCAAAATCCCAGCAAGGATTTGCTGAGTCTTTGCATGAAAATAAAAAGCAATTTAATGTTCTATAAGTGTGTATGCTGCCCTTCAAATACAATGACATTACAAAAACACACCATTTTTGGCTGATGTTTGTGTTTTTATTTTTACAACTTTGAAAGCAGTTCACAGGAAAACTTCCCACTGAGAAGCTCATAGCCACCACCGAACAAAACAGCATGCCAAAACTGACAGAATAACTTCAAATATGCCAAATATACCTCAACTGTTACAAAGATGTTCCGATGTTGATGGAAGTGAATTAATCACAAGAGGCCCTTAAGCAATATATTTAAATTGATAAGGTGGTGGCCTGGGCAAAAACACTAATTTTCTGACTAATCTTTCATTTAAACAAAACAAAAAAGTCTCAAAATCAATCTCATGAATATACCATGCTCAATTACAATACGTAGATTTTTGTGTCCGATCCAGTAGATGGCGCTAATACACCTGTTAAGGCTTTCCACAGAAAAAGCATGAAATGTTATTACAGTTACCTACAACAGCATGAATATTTACAATACAAAGTCTAACATGAACAAGTTAATGGAAAATATTGGATAAGAAAGAAAATGCAGGGAAGATGCAAGTTAGTATGTGTGAAGTGTGGCCGTCCGGTAATGTAGTATACTGATGTATACAATAATTGTTGGAAAACATTATTTGTTACATAAACATTATTGTCATTGAAAATATTCCCTTGTGTGTAACCCGCAAGTACCTTTTGATTTGGTGATAGACATAATATGCTAAATGAACTGGGAAATTGCCCACGCCATAATATAAAGTGAATATCTTGTTTTGAGTTGTCATTGTTATGAAATCCCTGTAGTTTTTCTGTTCTAATGTTTTTTGTTGTTTGGCAGTTTGCCGCTGCTCTTCAAAAAGGTTGTGTAATTCGTTTTCTGTTCACTGTCTAGGTGCAAGACTTGCTGCCGCTGAAGTTCAGATAATGTCACTCTGTGGTTTGTCGTATGTTGTCTTTTGTTGTTCCAAGGCTCTTGCCTGTGCTGGTTGGTCTGGCGTAATGTAGATGTTTCTGCTTCTTTCTGTGCATTGGTGAGAGTATGTAGGCCAGCGAGACCATTCCTGTTGGTCACAGCTAGGCTGTATGTGCCTTGTTATTTTATTGGGAGAATTATGTTGAAGTGAAGGTAAAAGGAGGTGTAAAATGGTAGTGTCATAATGCAGTTTCGGTTAGTAACAAAGCATGCTCTGAATAAATCTAGTCACATTGAAGAATTGAAGACTTGAAGATAAGCCTAAGATCAAATCTCTGCCAGGAACACCGATTCCTTACTATTGTTGTGGAAGGATATAGTAGTTGGGGCAACCATTGTTTACATCGAACACGGATGGACACAAGTGAAATATTATAAGGATTTACATTTGGACTACAAACCTAAAGCTACAATTAAAAAGCTGCAATTCATAAGTGTATGCGCAAAGCAGCCAACCTGAAGTAGCTCCATAATTAGCGGCATTATCAGTCACAATGGCTGGTTCTTCTTTTATGCTCCATTCATTCAATGTCAACAAGCATCAGCTCTAGACCCTCTTTTTAAAATGCTTCCTTTTTGTCTGAGGACTCTAAGGACGCATTTGAGACCGATTAACATTACGTTTACAAGTGACCAATTGAAGATGTGTAACCTGTAGAATTATAGAAAGACAAGTCTTCCCACTGTATCTTTAATTTGAACTAATTCAAATTTTTAAATGTCCATTAGAGCACTACCGGTCCGCAGCCGTCTGACAGCCGGGCCGCGAGAGAACTGCCGGCAACGGCGACTCACTCAGACTTTTCAGAACGCTTGGCGGGCGGTGCTTTGCAGCGGTGCAGAGAGAGGAGAGACACCGAGGTGAGAGACTATTACAACAAAGTATTTTTATGGTCCCGACAGTTTCCCCATATGACACAAGTCTATAGAAATCACGTTACTACGAAGTACATTCAACAGATGCTTTCATTACAACAAAGTGACCTTGAAATGCTTGAACGAATCATCCACAGAGCAGTTAGATCTGTGGTCGCAGCTCAGTTGTGCACGTTTGCACAACGATCCCCAAACAGAAACATTGTAAAAAAAAGAAAATCTTTCTTCGAACTTTCCTCGTACTGTTTTTTTTTTTTTTTGCTGTTTTTGTTGTCTGTGGTTTTCAGTGATTCCTTTTGCTTATTGCTTGTCAACATTTGAAAAACATCCATTGGAATTTAACTCATTGTCACCCTCCTATAGAAACGGCAGACACGAAAAAAAGAGAGTGTTAATGTTTGTGATGTGCAATCTGTTGGATTGGCAAATGTAAAGCATATGTCTAATAAAGTGGTCCTTGCTGTCAAAAAGGTTGGGGACCACTGCATTGGAGGAATAAATATGGCTAATAGTTTAGTTGAAAGGTGTCTACACTGAGATTCATAACAAATACATTATTCAATAACATTATTTAAGAAGCAATATTGGATTTCTATATTTGAAAGATAAATGTTTTATGATGTAGATGTCTTTGAATTGTATTAATGCACGTAAGAAGCCCCCAATGACAAAGTGTGGACTGTGATGCGATACATACTGTATGTTAGTTAAATTATGGTGAATTCTGAATGAGTGCACTGCTGTAATTTTTTTTTTAGAACATCAATAGTATTACATTCTACATCTTCCAAATACTGATAACTGTTCATTACTAATCAAGAATTTCTTCTTAAATGTAATTCCATACTTATGCATATGTTATGAAGTTACTGCATAAACACCCTTCAAATATCATAATGTAAACAACCTTCAAATAAAGTGTTACACTGAAATGTGCCACATTACATTAAAATGTCCCAACTTCAAATATATCCATTCACACTAATTCAGTCAAGATAAAAATTGATACTGAATTGGAATTGAATTGGGACAGGAGTGCTGATATCCAGCACTAATAAGAAGCTTAACATTTTCTCTAAAATACTCTTTGTAAGGTTTCCAAATGGAAAAGCTCCTTGAAACAGGGCCAGTGCTGAAACACAGGATTGCCAAAGCAAGCCAATGAGGCTGGCAACCAATAGACACATTCACATATTTCAGTGCACAGTTTTCCCACCAGGAGAGACATCGTGTTCAGATGACAATGATAAAAGTGAAGGGACTGCAACTGGCTAGTGGCAGCCGCGTTTCTGGATTAGGCATTAG